>NC_057795.1:440381815-440574388 GCF_018294505.1 Triticum aestivum
TCCATAACTAACTCATTAGCTACATTGCTTGCAAGGCTTATAGTGATATGCATTACCGAGAGGGCCCAGAGATACCTCTCCGACAATCGGAGTGACAAAACCTAATCTCGAAATACGCCAACCCAACATGTACCTTTGGAGACACCTGTAGTACTCCTTTATAATCACCCAGTTACGTTGTGACGTTTGGTAGCACCCAAAGTGTTCCTCCGGTAAACGGGAGTTGCATAATCTCATAGTTACAGGAACATGTATAAGTCATGAAGAAAGCAATAGCAACATACTAAACGGTCAAGTGCTAAGCTAACGGAATGGGTCAAGTCAATCACATCATTCTCCTAATGATGTGATCCCGTTAATCAAATGACAACTCTTTTGTCCATGGCTAGGAAACATAACCATCTTTGATAAACGAGCTAGTCAAGTAGAGGCATACTAGTGACACTATGTTTGTCTATGTATTCACACATGTATTATGTTTCCGGTTAATACAATTCTAGCATGAATAATAAACATTTATCATGATATAAGGAAATAAATAATAACTTTATTATTGCCTCTAGGGCATATTTCCTTCAGCTTGTACTTAGCACAATTAAGGATTGGGCCACTTGCTGCACATTACTGTCTTGCTACTTGTTACCATGTTACCAATTATATTGCTATCAAATTATCTATCAAAACTATGTTATAACACTTGTATGAAATCCTTGTTGAAAATTGACTATCAATTCCTTTTGCTCCTCGTTAGGTTCGACACTCTTACTTATCGAAACGAGGATTGATCCCCTATACTTGTGAGCCATCAATACCTCATAGACAAACTGCCATGGAACAAGAGTTCCTCGCACTTCAAAAAATGAGACATGACAACGTGTTCATCCTCCTTCCAGGGTCAATGTGATTGACTATAAATGAGTTATGAAGGTCAAGAGGCATACTGGTGGCTCTTCAACGCTTCAAGGCGCGACTAGTTGCCAAAGGGTTTAAGCAACAATATGGTCTTGATTATGAAGACACCTTCAGTCCTGTTACCAAGCCTACCACCATTCGTCTTCTTCTCTCATTGGCAGTTACTCGTGGTTGTTCTCTAAGATAGTTGGACGTCCAGAATCCATTCCTTCCTGGTGCCTTAGAAGAAGAGGTTTATAAGCGACAACCTCCTAGTTTTATTCATCCAGATCATCCACATCATCTTTGTCGGCTCATCAAAGCAATTTATGGTCTCAAACATGCCTCTTATGCTTGGCATGCTTGTCTTATTTATGCCCTTCGGTCACATGGCTTGGTCCATTCTACTGCAGACACATCTTTGTTTCTCCCGCGGCGCCTCGAGCTCACGATGTATCTCTTGCTTTATGTTGATGATATTGTTCTCATCAGTTCTTTGTCTGATGTCGTTGATAAGTTGGTATTAAATCTTCGACATGATTTTTCTATTAAGGATCTTGGTCCTCTTCACTATTTTCTAGGTTTAGAAGTGACTCATATTGTTGATGGTCTCTCTCTCACTCAGACCAAATATTCTTTGGATCTCGTTCGGTATGCATGTATGTTGAAGTCTAAGCATGTTCTACACCCGTGGATGTGACTGAGAAGCTCTTTGTTGATGTTGGTGCACTTCTCTCTTTTGATGATGCTATGGGGTATCGCAGTACTGTTGGCGGGATACAATATCTTACCATTACTCAACCATGTCTTTCTTTCACAGTTAACTATGTCAGCCAGTATCTTCATGACCCTCGTAACACACATTGGCGCAATATGTGTTATGTTTGTCTCACTGCCTCCTTTGGTTTGCACCTTTGGCCGACCACCTCTGGGGTGTTATCTGCCTTTTCTGACGCGGACTGAGCATGGAGTCTTGGACATCGACAATCTACAGGGGCATATGTTGTGTTCTTTGGTTCAAACTGATCGCCTGGAATGCTTGAACACAAGCCACTGTTTCTCAGAGTAGTACAAAATTTGAGTACAAAGTTGTTGCCAATGCTACTGCTGAACTCATTTAGGTACAGTCCTTGTCGCGAGAGTTGGGTATTCCTTAAGACATACCTCCAGTTCTCTATTGTGATAATATTGGAGCCACATATCTTTCATCCAACCATATCTTCCATGTAAGGATGAATCATATCTAAGTTGACTTTCATTTTGTGAGGGAATGTGTTGTACAAAAGCTACAATAAATCAAGCTCATCACATCTAAAGATCAACCTTTGACATTTTTACTAAGTCATTGCCACTTCCTTTGTTTGAAGTCTATTGTTGCAATCTCAACCTTTTTGACACCCGATAAGATTGAGGGAGGGGTGTTAGAATCTAGATTATGTACGATTGTATTTAACTTGTCGTATATACCTTGTACATGTACTAACCCATGTCATATATAATGAGAAGAAACACACCCCTTTGGGAGTGTGCGATCCCCTCAATCTCCTAAAACCTATGTTTTACAATATGCAAATTTGAGTTATGGATTCTCTAGGCTATTTGATCAACAAGCTACTGAGTAGGAAATACATGCTTCATTGGGTAACTCTTCAGATCTCGGTTCATCTCTTCATGCTCTTGGTCCAACTTGAGATGCTTTTTTAGGATTGCTAAAACCCATTCAGGAGGCCTTCCCCCTCCTGGTTGGAAGACTCATAGACACTAAGTTGTCAACCATGTAAGCCAGATGCAGCCCGTCCGGGTGGAAAAAAGGAGCCCAGTTTAGGTGAGAAATGGGAGATGGCGATCACTTTGTAGGACATTGTCATGATCATCCTCGATGTGAACTCACCCTCGTCCTATTTCTCTGGTCCATTGTCCTTTCAGCCAAAGACATATGCACATTGATAGGGGATGTCACAGTTCACACCTGTGACATGTGTACCTTGTCTTTTGGTATGATCTTCTTGGTCACTACTTCACTTGGAACATTCACACGCGAGGAACATGAGTTAGAGAAGTAATTTTTTACAATGTTCCCCATCTCTTGTCCCTCTTGATAGATCCATTTTTATCTTCCAATACTTTAATGTTATTCTTTTTCTTTTTGGTTGAGACAAAATTATGGGAACTTTTTTGTAGTTATATCCCCATGTTTAAGCCAGTTTGCTCAGCCTCTATGTACCTGTCGTGGTGGGCGCACATCAGATGCCATGGGATGGCTAAAGAGAGGAGGAGGCTCGAGGGCACTGGTGGGCTCCAATCACGGGGTTGGCATGAGCGAGCACGTAATGACAGATCACGGCCATATTATTAAAAGCTTGCGGTAAGAAGGGGTTTTGTTCTAGTGCCCGGACGCAAGACGTACCCAGGTTCGAGGCTCTCCGGAGAGATAACACACCTAGTCCTGCCGAGTGTAGTTGATATGCGATAGTACAAGGTTGCTCCTGGAGATGTATGGAGGGAGAAGGAAGGTTAGCCAAGGCTTAGGCTGCTCCTTCTCCTCGGGTGGATTCTACTGTTTGGTGGCTAGTTTCTCTATGCTTTCCTGCTTGCTTACTTGCCCGTATATGCAAGGGCTCCTAGGGGGTTTTATAGGCCAACCCCCAAGGGTACAATGGTAATGTTACAAGTTGGTGGGTCCGGGTCATCGGTGTCTGGGGTCCCGGGCTGGGACCCGTTGGGGGCCTGTGGTTCGCCGGGTTCCCCTAGGTGCGGGCCCTGCATGCCTAGGGGGACTGTGCGCCGTCTTGTCGATCGTCAGGGCGTGGCCAAGTTGAGTCATGTACAGTGGCGCTCCATCAGGCCGCCGCTTGCTGTCGTCAGCGGTGATGACGGGGGCACTGTAGCCACGCCGGCCCTAGTCAGCGGGTAGGTGAGGGGCTCTATTGCCACGCTCCGGCTGACCAGAGGTATGGGCAGGGCGCTGTTGCCTTGGTCATCAGTGGCTGAAGACTCGTCCCATCGTATGACCTCGATGGGACGGGAGCTGACCTGTGGCTGGGTTGCGGAACATGCCACGGGTGGAGCTGGCTTGTTGAGGAAGCCTTGGTCATGTCGGGTTCGGCTGTCTTGTACTGGTCGTCGAGGCCGGGTCGAGGTGCCTGGCTGGGTCAGAGAGTTTGGCCGGGTTGCAGGGCCTAGCCGGGTCGAGCGATCCGGCCAAGCGCGTGCCGGCTTGAGGGGCGACGTCGGCCCCATTGTTTTTGAAAAGGATCCAGGTTCCGTTGCCTGCCTGGGGTTCATCCCCCCGACAGTACCCATTCGATCTCCTCTTGCTCCATTAAGCTTTCATAACAATATTTCCTTCCGTCTTACCAAAGTTGCTGAACCTTTTCTCAACTTCTCGAGTTCCTCCTATAAGTTCTTTATCCTCCTTCATGGTCGTTTGAGCACCTCTTTATACCATCGACGCAAAACATTATGAACCGAATCAGGCTTCGATTTGACTGGCCCGATTCCTAGCATACCAGCTCGCTAACATGTTGTCCAAACCACCTCTGATGGTGTCCTGTACTAGGGGGGTACTTGAGGGAGTCCTGGATTAATGGGTCCTCGAATAGCCGGACTATATACTTTGGCCGGACTGTTGGACTATGAAGATACAAGATTGAAGACTTTGTCCCGTGTCCGGATGGGACTCTCCTTTGCATGGAAGGCAAGCTTGGCGATTCGGATATGAAGATTCCTTTCCCTGTAACTGACTCTGTGTAACCCTAGCCCCCTCCGGTGTCTATATAAACCGGAGGGTTTAGTCCGTAGGACAACAATAATCATAACCATAGGCTAGCTTCTAGGGTTTAGCCTCTACGATCTCGTGGTAGATCTACTCTTGTAATTCTCATATCATCAAGATCAATCAAGCAGGAAGTAGGGTATTACCTCCATCGAGAGGGCCCAAACTTGGGTAAACATTGTGTCCCCCGCCTCTTGTTACCATTAGCCTTAGACGCATAGTTCGGGACCCCCTACCCGAGATCCGCCGGTTTTGACACTGACATTGGTGCTTTCATTGAGAGTTCCACTGTGTCGTCACCATAAGGCTTGATGGCTCCTTCAATCATCTACAACAACGACGTCCAGGGTGAGGTTTTTCTCCCCAGACAGATCTTCATATTCGGCGGCTTCACACTGCTGGCCAACTCACTTGGCCATTTGGAGCAGATCGACAGCTACGCTCCTGGCCATTAGGTCAGGTTTGGAAACTTGAACTACACCGCCGACATCCGCGGAGACTTGATCTTCGACGGATTCGAGCCTATCACAGCCGCGCCCTGCCGCCACAATGAACATGACCTTAATCTGTCATCAGAAGGTGTGCGGGAGATTGCACCTGTAACAGCACTGGCCCTAGATCCAAAGCAGAGCGTGCCATCCGAGGACGGGAGGCTCAACCTCGCCATGGAAGTCGAGGACTCAACGGCGCTAGAGCCGAACACAGATCTGACCTCTAATGAGGCCTGTGTCATTGGAACCTCAGAATCGTCTTCGGTCATAGGCTTCAAACCGCGTGTATCCGCACCCATTGAATCTGACTGGGCGCCGATCTTAGAGTTCAGCTCCGCGGACATCTTCCAACACTCACCCTTAGGCGATGTGTTAAACTCATTAAAGTCCCTCTCCTTGTCAGGAGATTCTTGGCCAAACTTTGTCCGGCTAGAGTGGGAAGCGGACGACGAAGTACTTCACTGCCCACCCACCACCCACTTGATAGCCACTGTCGACGATCTGACTGACATGCTTGATTTCGACTGCGAAGACATCGACGGTATGGACGACAATGACGGAGAAGAACAGGAACCACCGCCCACAGGGCGCTGGACAGCCACCTCCTCATACGTTATATACATGGTGGATACACCCAAAGAAGACAATGGCGATGACATAAAAGACCCAGTTGATGACAAACTTCCTGAGAAGCAGTCTAAGCGCCAACGTCAGCGGCGCCGCTCTAAATCACGCCAAGGTAAAAATAGCGATACCGACACAAGAGAGAATAGCACTCCGGACGATGCCGAAGACAACGAAGACCTCGCCAAGCCAAGTTTCGAATAGGATGAACGAGAAGATGGGCAAGCCAGTCCCGAGGAACAGGCCGTGAATGACGACTTAGAGGAAATCAACTACATGCCTCTCTCCGAGGACGAGGTGGGCCTCGGTGACAAAGAATTTATCATGCCAGAGGATCCCGTTGAGCAGGAGCGTTTCAAGCGGCGGCTTATAGCCACTGCAAAAAGCCTGAAGAAGAAGCAGCAGCAGCTATGAGTTGATCAAGATCTGCTCACCGATAGATGGACTAAGGTCCTGGCAGCCAAGGAATACGAACTCGAGTGCCCAACAAAAAGTTACCCGAAATGCAAATTGCTACCCCAATTCGATGATGAGGCGTTGGAGCCAGCACTACCAGCGTATAATGCGGCTGACAGACCACCACATGACCGAGATAAAATGGCAATTCAGCACGAGCACCAGCCGGCACGGCCTCGCCGAACAAATACAAACACAATAGCTCGGGGATACACACATGACCTGCGATACGATTTGGAAAATAGAGTAGGACAAACCAGATCGATCTATGGATCGCGGGGGTGTGCCCCAACGTGCATCGACGGCGGCCAAGCCGTACATAACAAGCACAAACCTGTCCAAGCCAAATACCGCAGACAGGCTCCATTCGAGCTATGTCCGGACATAGCCCGACACAGAGGTGCCGCACACCCCCTCTGCTTCACCGATGAAGTAATGGAGCACGAATTCGCAGAAGGGTTTAAACCTGTAAACATTGAATCATATGATGGAACAACAGATCCCGTGGTATGGGTCGAGGACTTCCTTCTCCATATACATATGGCCCGCGGCGATGATCACCATGCCATCAAGTATCTCCCGCTAAAACTCAAAGGGCAGCTAGGCACTGGTTGAACAGTCTGCCAGAAAACTCTATTGGCAGTTGGGAGAACCTGGAAGACACATTCCTCAACAACTTCCAGGGCACTTACGTCCGACCTCCGGATGCCGATGACTTAAGTCATATGATCCAACAGCCCGGAGAGTCAGCCAGGAAATTCTGGACTCGGTTCTTAACTAAAAAGAACCAAATCATCGACTGTCCGGATGCCGAAGCCCTAGCGGCCTTTAAGCATAACATCCGGGACAAGTGGCTCGCCCGACACCTCGGCCAAGAAAAGCCGAAGTCCATGGCAGCCCTCACGACGCTCATGACTCGCTTTTGTGCGAGCGAGGATAGCTGGCAAGCTCGTAGCAACAACACCTCAAGTAAATCTGGCACTTCTGAAGCCAGAGATAGCAACGGCAAGCCCCTACGCAACAGACACAAGCGTCGAAATAATGACGATAACACCGAAGACACGGCCGTCAATGCCGGATTCAGTGGCTCTAAATTCAGTTAGCAGAAAAAGCCATTTAAAAGAAACAATCCGGGCCCGTCCAGTCTGGACCGCATACTCGATCGTCCATGTCAAATCCATGGCACCCCCGACAAACCAGCCAATCACACCAATAGAGAATGTTGGGTCTTTAAACAGGCCGACAAATTAAATGCCGAAAACAAGGAAAAGGGATCGCCAAGTGACGACAACGAGGAACCCCGGCCGCCGAACACAGGGGGACAGAAGAAGTCTCCCCCCCAAGTGAAAAAAGTGAACATGATATACGCTACCCATATCCCCAAAAGGGAGCGGAAGTGTGCACTAAGGGACGTCTACGCGATGGAGCCAGTCGCCCCAAAATACGACCCGTGGTCCTCCTGTTTGATCACCTTCGATCGAAGGGACCATTTGACCAGTATCCGTCACGGCGGTTTAGCCGCACTGGTGCTTGACCCTATCATTGACGGATTCCACCTTACACGCGTCCTCATGGACGGTGGTAGCAGCCTGAACCTGCTTTAACAGGATACAGTGCGCAAAATGGGTATTGATCCCTCAAGGAGCAAGCCCACCAAAACCACCTTTAAAGGTGTCATACCAGGTGTAGAGGCCTGCTGCACGGGCTCAATCACACTAGAAGTGGTCCTCGGACCCCCCCGATAATTTCCGAAGCGAAGAGTTACTCTTCGACATCGTCCCCTTCCGCAGTTCTTATCACGCACTGCTCGGACGAACTGTATTTCCCCGTTTCAATGCGGTGCCGCACTCTGCCTACCTTAAGCTCAAGGTGCCCGGACCTCACGGTGTTATAACAGTCAATGGAAACACAGAGCGCTCCCTTCGTACTAAGGAGCACATCGCGGCCCTTGTAGCAGAAGTACATAATAGCCTCCTTAGGCAAAACCCCAATTCGGCAATAAAGCCCCCAGACACCATTAAGCGGGCCCGTGCTAATCTGCAACAGGACCATCCGGCTCACCTAGAGCTTAGCTAGCAATACGGCCATCGTCCCAACCCCAATAAAGCGGTGAAATTCATGCCGCACGTACACAACTACGCACTTAAAACACCATGGGCATGGATGGAGGCACTACTAGACTGCGATCCACAATATGGCTCAACCGCTCTTGACCCGCATACCTTCACTTTTTCTCTTTCTTTCAGGTTTTTTCTCTTCGCGAGGCCTTTTCTGATAAACCTGCTCATCGGACCCGTAGCGGAACGGATACACCAAGAAAGCTAGGGGCTTAGACGTACAAGGGAATACCCAGGTGGTCTCTGCTAATGATCGTCATACTTGTTTTAAATACCCGCACGCAGCTCGCTCTTGGTAATGGCATGTTAAATAGCCTTATTTGCTTATTGCACTACTTGTATACATACACGTTGATGTATTAATCAAATTACAACAAAAAATAATCAGCAGTGTTTTGTTCATTACCTGATTTTTCCTTGTCTAGTTATTTTTTAATTGCACCCGTACATTCTGGTACGCCTTAATTCGCCAGGGGCTTCATTGTCCCCATAACACGGCAAGAAAGTCCGAACACTTTTACAGTATAGTTAGGCACCCCGAACTTATAGCATTATATGCATCGTCTCCAAATCATGTCTTTGGTCAATAGTTGGGTTGCGCGGCTCATGTGCTTGCTACCCTATGTTCTGCTATATCGGCTAGGGTAGTAAAGGGAGAACTACTGCAATTGTGTCCCGGTTCTTCCAGACGAGCGCCTTAGTACAGAAAGCCGAAAACTGACTGTCATGATGCGGCGAGAGTTGGTCAGCTGTTCGAGAGGTTTTCAAATTGCTATAGATTTCTTCCGCTTTATGCGAGGAATATGTTTTTGTCCGATTAGGCGTGTATAGAGCCCCAACTTCGGCCTTCCGAATACATGGGGCTACGCCAAAATTTAAAATTGTAGAACTCCTATGGCTAAGTGAGGGTGATAAAGTTGTATAGTCCGATTGCCTTGTTCGTCGCGCTAAACACCTCCTTAAAGGACAATTTTTTTGGATAAAGAGTGTTTAGATTTATCCCGAACACCCCTGTACTAGCTACGTGGGGGCAGAAGCCGGCAACTGGCCAACTCTCAGATTTCATAAACGGCCGCACATGAGGTAAAATTTTAAATAACAAGCATTACATTACATAAAGACCTTGTTCCATAGTACAAGACATGATAAAATAATGCTTTCATGGGAAAATGATATCCTTGGCACATTGCTCTGCCACAAGGCGGGATCCCTCCATAACACTATCATAGTACTTCTCGGGCTTGCGATGATCCTTGCCCTTGGGCGGACCCTCGGTCATCAGCTTTGTGCCATCCATCTATGCCAAGCGCGTCTTGGCGCGGGCGAAAGCCATCCACACACCTTCAATGCAGACCGACCGCTTGATAGCATCAAGCCGACGGCAGGCACTGACCAGCCGCTTCACGAGTCCGAAGTAGCTGCTAGGCATGGGCTCGGCAGGCCATGGCCAGACTATTAGGTCCTTCATGGCCAGTTCGGCCGCCCTATGCAGCTCGACCAACTACTTTAGCTGGTCGCTAAGGGGCAATAGATGTTCTGATCCAAGGTATCGAGACCAGAACAACTTCTCCATAGAGCTCCCTTCTTCGGCTCGAAAGAACTCTGCAGCATCTGATATGCTGCGCGGCACATCCGCAAACACTCCTGAAAAAAATCCAAATTCGGGTAAGTAAAAGAAACACTTCCTTCACACACTTGCTTTTGCATAATAAAAGCCTTACCCGCCGCGATATCCTGGGCCACCTGGATTTCTTGGAGGGCGCTCTGGGCTTCGGCTCGGGCATCTTGCATGCTCTGACGGGCCTTGGCAAGTTCAGACTCTTGAGTCTTCAAATTACGCTCCAAGGACTCGTACTTTTTGACGGCGTCCTGGAGCTCTTGCTGGACCTCGCTGACCCGGGCCTCCTGCTTCTCGTGTGCGGCGCGTTCCTTAGCCCCTTTGTCCTCGGCCTCGGCCAACGCCTTCTTGAGGGCTGCTACTTCGGTCGTGGCCCCTAATAAAGTGCATGACACTCCAATCAGTACAAACTTTTCATCCCTCCCAAATATAAAGCACCAGTTAAGGTATACCATGGCTGTCCTCTAGTTGCTTCTTCACGAGGCCGAGTTCTTCCTCGGCCCGCTCCAGATTCCGTGTCAAGCCGGAGACCTCCGCAGTATGAGCGATAGCGGCTAGCAGCGATGCCTGCTTATTCACACAGACATTTTATGTTAGACTCCTGCGAAAAATATTTTGATCCTCTGTTTGGTTCTTCTTTCCGAACACCGAACAGAGCATCAAGGGCTACTGTCTACAAGGTGATATTCTTTTACAACTATATTACTTACCTCAAAGCCTGTTAGAAGGCTAAGGCAGGTTTCGGTCAATCCGCTTTTGGCGGACTGGACTTTCTCAATCACCATACTCATAAGAGTACGGTGTTCTTTCATAATGGAAGCACCTTGTAGCGCTTCCAGCAATCTATCCGGTGCCTCTGGACGGACAGAGGTCACCGGCGGAGGTGGCTTGCCCCCCTCGTTCGAGAGAGGTTGCCTGCCCGAATCCGGAGCCACTTGGGTCTCCGGAGCTGTATCCAGCTGAGGGCCGAACTGGACTCGGCCCTCATTGTCGGGGTCTGTAGGGGTCTTTCCCCTATGTGCTCGGCAACCGGACTTCTTTCCTCCAGCATCACTAGAACGGACTCCCCTTGGCTCGGTATCCTTTGGGACAGCACCTCGGTGTTGTCTGCGGCCTTATGGGAGGTGGCCGTTGGAAGGGACTCGCTATTCATCACCGACGGATCCAACGACCCCTTCGAAGAGGAGGAGAGCTCGATGTTGGATTGGGTCGGACTGCAGATGCATGGTCTAACACATTAGCAAACGATAAAGTGAAAAACCCGGAAATATTACCACATCCGGATACTTACAATTTGGCCAGGGGCTTGACCCTGGGCCCCCACTCCTCGCTGCTGTTGGTGGCTGCGGTGGAGTAGTCTGAAAGGGAGATTTTTCCCTTCTTGGGCGCCTCGGCCTCCTCGTGTGTGGAGGCCTTCCTCTTATTTTTCCCCAATGGGGGGTGAACCGTCCTCCTCCTCCTCCTCCTCATCTTCGGTAAAGGGGGGCGTCTCGGCGTCTTCAGACATCACGTCCGAGACACCCTTGCGGCGGAGACCTCCTCTGGTCCCCTTGGTCGTCTTCTTGGCTTTCTTCTCCGGCACCTCATAAGGCGCAGGAAATAACATCTTCGTCAGAAGAGCCATTTCTGGATCTTCGGGTAGCGGAGCCGAACATTCGATCTGCTCCGCTATCGTTACCCAGGCCTGAAAGATTGACATGGAGGCTTAGGTTCCTCCCGCAGATATGCCGGCAAAAGATATACCTTGCTACAAAAAAACTTACCGGATTAGCCCGGCGTTTTACGCCGAGCCCGCGATCTTCAGACGTGGGCGGTGGTACCTCGCCGGCCTTAAAAAGTACCTTCCAGATGTCTTCGTGTGTCATATCGAAGAGCTCCAGCAACATCTGGTGCTTGGCCGGGTCAAACTCCCACAGGTTACAAGTCCGGATCTGGCACGAAAGAATCCGGCAGAAGAGCATGACCTAGACCACGTTGACCAGCTTGATTTTCTTGTCAATCATGTTCTGGAAATATGTCTGGAGCCCGGTCACTTCTTCTGCTGAGCCCCAAGCTAAATCCTTCTCTTGCCAGGAGGTGAGCCGCATGGGGACTCCGGATCGGAATTCAGGGGTCGCCGCCCAGTTGGCGTCGCGCGGCTCGGTGATGTAGAACCACCCCGATTGCCACCCCTTTACGGTCTCCACAAAGGAGCCTTTGGGCCAGGTGACATTTGGCATTTTGCCCACCATAGTGCCTCTGCACTCCGCTTGTTCGCCGCTCACCACCTTTGGCTTCACATTGAAGGTCTTCAGCCATAAGCCGAAGTGAGGTGGAATGCGGAGGAAGGCCTCACACACGACAATGAATGCCGAAATGTTGAGGATGGAGTTAGGGGCCAAGTCATGGAAGTCCAGCCCATAGTAGAACATCAGTCCGCGGACGAACGGGTGGAGGGGGAACCCCAGCCCGCGGATGAAGTGGGTGAGAAATACCACCCTTTATTAGGGCTCCGGGGTTGGGATGATCTGACCCTTGGCCGGAAGCTAATGAGCGATGTCTTTGGACAAGTACCCGGCCTCCCGGAGCTTCTTGATGTCCTCCTTCTTGACAGAGGAGGCCATCCACTTGCCTCCAGCTCCTGATCTAGACATGATTGGAGTGCTTTTTGGGGCGGAAGAGATGGATACTTGGGCGTTGGAGCTCGAGGATGAATGAGCAGAGGAATAAGAGGGTGTGGGTGAAAGAGGGGAATCCTTATCCCTTTATAAAGGCAGTAAAAATCGTGCGCCTCCCCGTTCGCCCTAAAACTCGCTTATTTCCCAAGCATCGTGTTGATGGCACGGTTGGGTTACCCATGCCCGCATTGATGAGAATCCCGTGATAAGGGGACGCGATCTCTGCTTCGACAAGACGTGCCAATGAAACCGCGCCTCGAAATATGGAGGGGCAGGATAAAAACGGTTCAAATAAAGACCGGGTCGTGGCGTGATGTCACGCTATGAGTTGTCAGCAGATTGGACTCATGGGATATTATACTCTCAGCCGTGGTATGTGGAATTTGTTTTGCATAGCCGGACATGATTTTTATGTTCAAGATCTACTTTGGAGTATTTCGAGAAGGAACCCGCCTTGCAATGCCGAAGACAATTTGCGCGCCAGACTCATTATCATTGTAGCCTGGTTCAGGGGCTACCGAGGGAGTCTTGGATTAAGGGGTCCTCGGATAGCCGGACTATATACTTTGGCCGGACTGTTGGACTATGAAGATAGAGGATTGAAGACTTCGTCCCGTGTCCGGATGGGACTCTCCTTTGCGTGGAAGGCAAGCTTGGCGATTCGGATATGAAGATTCCTTTCCTTTCCCTGTAACCGACTCAGTGTAACCCTAGCCCCCTCCGGTGTCTATACAAATCGGAGGGTTTAGTCCGTAGGACAACAACAATCATAACCACAGGTTAGCTTCTAGGGTTTAGCCTCTACGATCTCGTGGTAGATCTACTCTTGTAATACTCATATCATCAAGATCAATCAAGCAGGAAGTAGGGTATTACCTCCATCGAGAGGGCCTGAACCTGGGTAAACATTATGTCCCCCGCCTCCTGTTACCATTAGCCTTATACGCACAGTTCAGGGGCCCCTACCTGAGATCCGCCGGTTTTGACACCGACAATACTCATCACGTCGTCTCCCGACCATGTGATTGGGCTAAGGACCCCCATGGCGGTTCTATCATGGGCCACTTCGAGCAGCCCATGCCGCATACAAGGAAGACTCCACAAGACTTGGCGCACAAGACGAGGACTCCTCTAAACTCCAGGCCTCCAATGTATTACATAAACCAAGGCCAATCCAGTCAATAGATGCATTTATATTCAGTAGATCAATCTCGTGGTAGATACATGTACCCTGTACAACACCCATATGCCCGAACCTGGGTAAAATCTTGCATCCGTGTCACCCTCGCTCAAAGACGCCTAGCTTAGGACCCTACTACGAGATATGCCGGATTTAGAATCGACATTGTTGTTTTCATTGAGATCCTGCTCGGTGTTCCTCGCGGATCGATGGGATGATCAGGTGCTATTTTTTCAATCAGATTCGTTTGCATGGATTAATCTTGTTGAGAATTATTGTTGTCGGATTGCAATTATATTTCACATCCTCCCACTGAATGCGCATCGCCGGAAATCCTGAAATAATCCAGGAATAAATGCGAGCACCAGGACTTGAACCCTGGTGGGCGGGGGTTACCACAGCCCCTCTAAACATCCAACCACAGGTTGGTTCACGTGCATGCAGTACTTATCATGACTTTTTACCTCGGATTTCAACGCCTCAAAACAAGAACATCAGGTTTTATTTTTCTAGTTACCTGTACTGTCTAGTTTGCATGATTTTTTCTGTGTAGACCTTTAGCGACCGGTCTAAAACTCGGTCCGTCGATGCGATGGTCCGTTCGGCTCCCATCCGAACAGTTTATGGCTAGCCGGTTTAAATAGATGCATCCGAGAATAGAGCAGTAGCCGGGCGTAGAAATATTAGTTGTGCAAACCCATCGAGGTTTGATTGATAGAACATGCTATCTAATTATATAGCACTTTGGGCAGTTCTTTTACTGCTACGGCTACAGATGAGGTGCATTTATTCTAGTTTTGTTATTATGTATAATTTAGTGTATCCAAAAAATCTTTGCTTTTGATGTGCACTTTTGGGTACGCAGGTTCATCTGTCCGGACATTGTCGCATAGATATTGTTACTCCCGCAACAAGCTGCGCTGGTCCGCCGCCCCGTCATCATGGCAGACCGACAACCACGGCACCCGACATCTCCGTACAACTAGTTTGGATCACGCCATGACAACGGTGTTGCCTCGGCGCATGTCCCTATGTCGACAACTCCACACGGCCACTCCGCCTGGCCGACTTCGGCGCCCAGGCCATATTTCTTTCATTATTTACTTCACTTAAGTCAATTAAGTAGAAGATTTATTATTATTATTATTATTATTATTACTATTATTATTATTTGTTATTACTTCTGGTTTGCACTATTTTATGTGTACAAGTAATCAACTTCGACTGCGTCGCACGGTTACTTCGACGTGCCGATGTCTTTGTCCCACCTCCGTCGACCAAGTTGTGTTGTCACCTTGGCGTGTTATCTTCATCAACCGACGTCTGCCACACCGACCTGTTTCGACATGTCGACCGATATGGGGGCTCCGGCGTCTGTCCGCCGACCTGTCCCATCACCTCGACTAGACTGGGGGCTTCGCTACCTCTTCATCAACCTACTATGAGGACTTCAGCGTTACTCCGCCGACCTACTCTATCACCTGGGATAGACTGGGGGCTTCACCTCGCCACATCGGCCGTGCTGTGTCACCACTTTGGAGTATCAAGCTCCTTGCTCGGTCACCTCGGGACGAGCTTGGGGACTGGGACCCCATCCCGCCGTAAGCTTAGCCATGCCATCGACACCGCGCACATTAACCAGCTAAGTCATTTTCATGCTCAACTTTTTTTTAGTTTTTAATTTATGTGCTGTTCAACGAAGCATTATATTTGTGTTAAACAAAAGAATTTGTTTGTTAAAAACCTAGCTTGTTAAAACCGCTATTTATTAAAAAAACACTTCTTTTACCCAAGTTCACTTGGGCTCTTAAATTTATGTGAGTCGTTTTGCAATAAATGTTTTCTGCTAAGTCATTGCAAAGTATTTTTCTACCGCTCCTTTCTCGACTCGAGTGTGTGGTCAATAGGTGGATAGCCTGGTTTCTCTCTAAAACCGCTCGAGTTTAGTTCGCTAAACTGGCCTGAGAAGCACTCCACCTTCAGGATAGGAGGTTGAAGCCGAAGGCTGGCCCGCTTGAAGTCTAGAGATCGGATGTTTCATGCAGGACAGAAGCAAAGTTTATTTTAAGACCAATTTTCAGATTGGCACCAAAAAACTTGATTTAGTTCGGACGTCCAGTTTTTACATAAGTTTTTTTCTCTTGGCTTTTCACGACCGAGGTGCCCGGCGTAATAATTCAGCTCGGGAAATCCTTTCCGACCCGCGGCTTGGCATCTTTCCTACCGCCCTCCACCTCGGCGTTTTCAACACACACACACACACACACACACACACACACCATATCTTGACTAGTTCCCGAGCAGTGCAATGTTGGATGCCTTTAAAGCATCGAGAATATTATCAGGGGGCGCGACTAGAGCCGAACCCATGAAAAGTTGAGATACTCCATGGAGTCCTCGGCAAAATGTTCTCGGATATTGCTTTATATGCATCAATTTCGAATTGTGTCTTTTGTCAATAGTTGGTTTGCCCGGCTCCCATGCTTACCCTTACGTTCCCGATTGTTCGGCTAAGGTTAAAGGGAGAACCACTACGATTGTGCTTCCGACTCAACTGGTCAAGTGCCTCAGTGGAGAAAGCCGAAAACTGACTGTCACAATAAGCATAAACTGGTCAGCGATCCGATGACTCTGTTAAACTATAGGCCGATGGAGGTTACCTCGTGTTAAACGACAGACCTTTCATAACATTGGCCAAAGTGTTAACAGCTTGACCTCAACCGACGCCGAACACTAAGCGGGGGCTAGTAACTGACCTCCCAACTTTAAGTTCCTGTGACTAAGTGAAAGTTATAAAGCCCGCATATCTAATTGCCTCGTTTCCGCTAACACAACCGCTTCAGGACATTGAGACGTCGGCTAAAGGTTGTTTTGTTATTGCAGAAACACCCTACATAGCATCTACTAAGGGGTGGAAGCCGATGATGGGCCACTTTCAAATGATAAACAGTTGCAACGGAGTCAGAATAAACATATCCTCATCATTTGTATTCAATATATGAGTGTTGCCTTCCGTAATTATCGTTATAAAGCCATAAATATGCATCAAATTTGACTTAATATTTTGGCCAAGCTGGGTTGCGTGGCTCCTGTGCTTAACCCCTACGTTCCCGATAGTTCGGCTAAGGGGTAAAGGGGGCAACTTTGTGATTGTTACTTTTGGGTCATTCGAGTTAATACCTCAGACTGGGTGAAGCCGAAAGCTAGCCATCTTAAGAATATAATTGATCAACAATGACGGAAGTGAAAATTTTGGTTCAGTAAGACCACAGAGTTCGGGAACTTTCTCCAAACTAAATCCTCAATATTTTCCTCCCACATTGATTGGATGCGAGGTTTCATGATCATGATCAGCATGACAACCCAAAGAAAGGAACCGATAGCGGGACTATTTTCTTTGGAAGATGTTTCTTACGTTAAAAAGTAATACAACATATCTCTCTGTGTACCTTTGTTTATAAAACAGTATGGCCGGATTGCCTTGTTTGTCATAAATATTTGCCCGTATAAAGGCTTTATAAATTAGAACAAACACTCCCCGGCTACTGGCCGAGAAGGTTGAAGCCAATGGTCGGTCAACAAAGTTTTGTACAATGCAGATCCGAGCATTAATGATGTAAAGTACTTGGATACATAGAATCATTACACATAAATTGTGAGTAAGACAATTTACTGCAGCCCATCTTTCAAAGAGTCAAGGGCAAAATCTCGCTGAGACAACCGAGTAGCTGACATAATGCTCTCATAATTCCCCATTGATTTCCTATTTATTAAGCCCCTAGGGGGCGACCTTGGGGAGCCCAACTTTCGCTAGCTCTAACTTCCTTAAGAGATGTTTATTCTCCTCCAGAGAAGTTTGTGTTAAACACAACAATTTTTTCTGTCAAACGGATACCGATACTTAATTCGGCCACCCATGCCCACATTAAGGCTCGGGGGCTACTCGGCTTTGCGCTTATCATTTAAAAATATTAAAGGGGCACGTCGATCCCCTGATCTGGTGTTGCCACCCGACCAGTGGCTCGGGGGCTACTGCATTGCCTATTCAATGCAGACAATTCAAAGTGCTCAGTGTTCGGCTTGACCGAGCTATGGGCAAACGCGTCTTCGGACAACAATAGGTGCATCTTGGATTTTAGGTCGACACACACCTTGAGGGCATTTCCGGCATTAAGCTCGGCTGAGCTCTTTCAACTTTTTCAAACCAAGGTGATCTATGACACCTCAGATATAGTCCGGTGTTGGAGGTTGGATACAGGCCGCGTTGGAGCTCGGATACAGTTCGGCGTTGGAGCATGGATATAGTTCGGCGTTGGAGCTCAGATACAATCCGGCGTTGGATCATGGATGCAGTCCGGCGTTGGAGCTCGGCTGCAAAAAGATACCTTGGATGCAGTCCGACGTTGGAGCTCGAACGCGAGAGGACACTGCCGCAGGGAAACACTTCAAACCCGAGGTGGGCGTAAAAATAACAAGGCATTGATAAAGGCCGATAACTTAAAAGGGCTCCTCGGGTACCTGACGTGTAAACTCTTCGGACCCACTTCGGAAATCCTCAAGATCGAAGATGAGAAGATTTGTTGAACCAGTTTTCAAGACCGATGGTCGAAGACGTAGAATAGTTCGGAAAGACCGAGGAGCATCCTCAACTTGAATACCGGTTCAGGGGTCTACTGACGGTGTCCTGGGCTAGGGGGGGTACTCATCATTTCATCTCCTGACCGGGTGATCGGGCCAAGGACCCCCATGGCGGTTCTATCATGGGCCACTTCGGGCAGCCCATGCCGCATACAAGGAAGACTCCACAAGACTTGGCGCACAAGACGAGGACTCCTCTAAACCCTAGGCCTCCGGTGTACTATATAAACCGAAGCCAGGCTAGTCAATAGATGCATTCATATTCATTAGATCAATCTCGTGGTAGATACATGTACCCTGTACAATACCCATATGAATACTATCAAAAACATGATGTAGGGTACTATCTCTTCGAGAGAGCCCGAACCTTGGTAAAATCCTGTGTCAGTGTTACCCTCGCTCCAAGACGCCTAGCTTAGGACCCTACTACGAGATTTGCCAGATTTAGAACCGACAACCTCCTTGATTGTTCTTTATTTAAGACATCTAGCCCGAAACCTTCCTATCATTCCTCCCATTCGTTCCACCTCCTACTATGTATTTATCACCAGCGGATGGTGATCTGACTTTTTCATTTCACCATTAATCACACACATGTGGGGAAAAGGCCGATTCCAATGAGAATTGCATACCACATTGTCCAACTTCTCCTTAAACCCCCCTTTCTCCATGTAAACGAGTCACCCAATGCACTTAAGTCATCAAGGTCAAAAGCATATAGAGCATCTCAGAAGGCTTGCATGTCGTGTTGGTCTCTGCACATCTCCGTCCTCACAAGAAAATAACATTTCACTGAAATCAACCAAAGACTATCCATAGTTCATCTAGTACCTGGTGCAAAGTACGCAAACACTCCCAAGCCTTATGCTTATTCTCTCGTTCGTTTCCTATACAAACGAGTACATCAGGTTTACACCCATGATCGATAGTAACATCTGTGTAATTACTCATAACATTGTGTTCCATTATGCTTGTGATGTCCCTCGACATCAAAAGCAATCCTCTCACCCTACCATCACTCGGTCCAACCAACCTCCTATGGAACCCTAGATTTCTCACAGGCATTCTGCCCTAGCGTCTGACTTATGTAACTCTAAGAAAAAAGTACATCGGGATTATAACACCTATGGACATCCAAAAATGCTCGAACTACCCAAGACTAACACATCCCATGAATGTTCCATCCTATGAGTTTCCTTGGGCCAATTGATCCTCCACTTTGGAGGCCACCAATGCTGCTAGGTCCATCACTTCAGTTCTGTCAGGCTTGTGTCTTTTGCTCCCCTGAGAGTTCACATCCTCACCTCCTTCCCCCTTGTTCTCGTTCTCCAGATTATATAAGATTGAGATCATCGGGTCCCTTACCATCCGTCAATGATAGTTGGTTCCTGCCCCCTCCTTGCGTATTCTCTTCATACTCTAGTCGGAGTTTTAAAACCCTAGACAATCGTGAGAATTATTATGAGGTTTAACTGGTCTACACGTTGTACTTTGCAGATCATCATCCACATTGCCTAGATCACTAGATTCATAACACCCATGACTTCCTCGCCAAGCACCGCCCCTCCTGCTGATCTTCCACTACCACCCATCCCCGCCAACATCCAATGATCATCCCTTATAAACCCTGGCGCAATAAGTGTCGGGGTGGGGGGGGGGGGTGGGGGGTAGATAATAGCATTCTCCTCATGGACTTTGTTCCCACGCTCACCCATAGAGCACATGCATCTTATTATACTCAAAGTCAAAATACACCTTTCCTTTTCTCAATGTTAGAATTGCACACCTTGTGGGAGGCTTGCATCCACGTAAACATGAAATCTAATGCCACCTCATGCCCTTTAAATGATCTCTCATCCAGCCGATCCACCACTCTAGCTTTTCTTTGCCAACTGTACTACAATGATTGTTGATCGTATCTTCTCCTTCAGGCCCATCACCCGCACCCACGCCTCATATATGAATAGTCCCATCTAACTAATCTCTGGCCATCCATCATATGTCGCTAATAGTATTGGATAATTCCTGAAGATCCATGGTTCATCATGCATCACTCGCTCTCAATTTCCTAGACATGTCAATTGGACTATAGACAAATTGTCTTTGATCGCTCTGAATTTGACCTCTTGTGCGAGGTCCCATGTAGATCTCGTAGCCCCATAAAGGCACCATGGCTAAACTCTCTATTTGTGTGAGCCCTAGCTAACACCATGTATTCAGAGTCTTTCTCTCGTTTCTCTAGGTACTACTCCAGAACCATATATTCCTCCTTGTCCTCCCCGAGGTTTGGTACAATAGCTGTCATTGAGTGAATGTGCTAGCGAGGTAACCGTTCCTCCCTTTGAGCTAGATCTGCATCGTTGCCTTCACTTCCTTTGATTTCCCGTCAACCTGTTACCCTCGCCACCAGCTTCAACCCTAGACGTTGAGGAGTTCCCGCTTGCCATGACGTTGAGCCACGAGGTCCGTTGTCTCTCGGCTTTTATCACCCGGAGAACACCCCCAAATCTTGGATTAGAGAGGGGTCCAATCCGTCTTCGAGGAGGAAGATGAGTTCACGTCGGCAATTGCCTCAAAGGATAGAAACCTTAAAGGGTACGAGTCGTCTAATTGGGCTTTGGATCTTTGGTACTACTCTCCTCTTCTGGCAACAGTGCAAACACATTTACAAAACTAGATATCCCGCGTGTTGTTGCCGGAATCAGCTGCACTATATTTCAATGAGATTTGATTGTGTGGAATATGAATATTCAGATTACTAACATGTGAATTAAAATTAAAATACATACAACTTATTATATCTGATTATGTATATAGTTGTAAATATTTATTTAATATAAGCAAAATGATATATGAAAATATTTTCCCATGCATGGTTACATGTGGTGGTGGGTGTGTTCCATGCATGGCATGTTGAGTTGGGCATTATCTCATCCATAATTGTATGGTGATGTAGCATGCTTGCATGTTAAGATAAATAAGTTAGTGAGGATCACTCTTTCAGGTATATATATATATATATATATATATATATATATATATATATATATATATATATATATATATATATATATATATATATATATTTGCGAAAATTAGGTAATATATGATTCAATCATGAAAATTTTATATCATAGGATGATACTTGCAGAGGCGGGGAGAGCAACTTTTCCCCTGTAACAAATTTCGAATGATACTGGTATGCATGTACATAATCCATTTTCTTCGTTATAATCGGTGTTTCTCACAAGCATAAAAATCCATTATCTATATAAATATCTACGCTCTTCTGAAAACCTAGCAAGTCGTCATGCTCCTAACCAAATCCTATGATCTGAACATCTTACCTAGACCCAGGATCCTAACAACCTCACTCATGGAAGTCGTGCTATGAGTTTGATAGTGTCTCTTGTGGCTTGTGGTCTAGTTTTTTTTTTTTTGAAAAGCAGGATATACCCCGGCCTCTGTATCTGGGCGATGCATGCAACCATTTTATTAATTATTCACGAAACCCTTAGGTAATTTAGTAAGTCTGAAGCCACCATCTTGGTAACAGCTCTCGCTACTCCTATCCCCGTGATGAAGGGGTGCCAAATGTCCGAGCCTAATACCAAAGAGACACCACACCAACACCTAACATCTTATGCCGAATGCCCCATCCAAGCCACAATACCTGGACTGGGTTACACACTGGTCTGGTGCACTTTCAGTGGGCACAGCATGCGCATGCTGCAAGGTCCGTCACCTCCATCATCCATCGATCCAGCCTCAGATCAGATACTGACGCATCGACCTTGCCAGGCCTCTCTGCCATAGACGACACCACGACGCGAGACAACGTCGTCCTCCTGCACGAGTCCATCGCCACCCATCAGACGCCGAGTCTTCACTACGCCACGCCGCCAAGATCCGCCGCCATCGATGTGTAGGATGAAGCACTGCTCCACCACCTACCGACACCCAACCACCAAGCCATCCACATGTCCATCCAGCCGATCAATGTCTCCAAAGATGATGCCCCCATGGGGGTAACGACAAAGACGTCACCATCATCCGATCCAGGAGTCACTCAACGCCTCCAACGAGAGCTACGACGCCCGCGGGCACCGCTATCAATGGTAGCCTCCTCTAGATCTGAGGTTTTCCCCGGAAACAATGGAGCGAGGGACGCCCCCACCATCGCCTCCAACGAGGAAAACGACACCCACGGGCGCCGCCGACGATGGTGGCATCCTCACCCACTTCAACAGCTAGGCCACCATCTCCTCCACTTGATCCGCCGCCGGGAAGCCACCGTGAGGCAACACCCACTGACCAGCTCCCTTTGGACCGACGATGAAGACAGACAAAGGTAGAGGAGGTCATATCACTGTGTGACCGGTGCCATGGCCACACACGTCGTCCCGAGGCGCCCGCTCAAGATCCACCGTCACAGCCACACCTCCAAGCCGCGACGAAAGGATGCCCCGCCGCCGCCATCATCCCCCCGCACAGGCTTTTGCCCGGCCAGGATCCGGCGGTGGCGGGAGGGGAGGCGGAAGGGAGGGGAGGGGAGGCGGACGGGATCTAGAGGGGAGGGGAGGCGGAGGGGAGGGATTCTTCCTCACAGATCTTGTGGTCTAGTTGGATGGAGCTCTGAAATGAATTATGCAAATCCAGACTAACGAAGTACAAGAGGTGTGTAAAAAGAGAAGTTTGCTTGAACGAGTAACCCACAAACTGCGCCACTGTATTTTCACAACCTATTAACAAATATATATTTTGAAAGGCACACCGCCATTTTTTCTATGCGGGGGCAAATATATTTAATTGCCAAAGCTACCAAATTACAAATTGAAAATTTACAAGGTTTGAAATTCTAACACGCCAGAATTTATCACGTCACTGCTGGATGTAGTGGTCACAGACATAAATTAGATGAGACAATTGGCGATAGCTCAAAACGTCTGCGTAGCATAAGCTCGGTGCCAGAGAGATCTTGTCCAAATCAGGTCAGAATCTGAAGTGAATATAACCTGGTCCTCATCAACGATGTTCGATGTGTTAATCAATCAACCGTAGCTCATACAAGTATTGTCCGACTAGAAAATGCATCGAAAAACTCAGTGCCGGAGCGATATTGTCCAGATCAGGTCAGAATCTGAAGTGACCATAACCTGGTCCTCATCAACGATGTTCGATGTGCTAATCAATCCACCGAAGCTCATATGAGTATTATCTGACGAGAAAATGCATTGAAACATCAGCTGCTGCTGTATAGCACCACAGGATATTGACCAAGTGAAACACTTACCTAAATTCCACCGGAGCCCGGTGGTCGTGGTGCTAGTCGAAGGTGCGCCAACGGGAATCAACCCACAGTGGGGGCCCTCAACTGACCGTTCAATGTGGATGTTGTGAGTGTGCGTTCTTGGGAGCAGAAAGATCAGGCAATCATCTGATAGGAGGACGATCTTAATGTTTGGGAAGAGATGGAGTACATTGATGTTTCCCATCTCGTGATCAAACCTACCTCCTAGTGCTCCGAGGACAAGGATGCATAGCTGTCATTAAAGACAAGGTGGTATATACTTGTAAACATGGCGATGTGTTATTCTAATCAAATGATTTGAGGGCTAAAGATTTCATATTACTGAGCTAGAGTAGCTTACATTCGATTTGTCTGAGCCAGGAGAATTGTCAGTGATAAATGCTACACATTTGTGCAAGTCGGTGGTGTCCTGATCGTGTGATTGATCAGCTATTTTGGTACCCTGTGGTTGATCAAATAATAAGACAATTATTTCATCAGATTTGCCATAAGATGGTATTAGTTTCAAGTAAGGTTCTGCATGAAGTCATGTCTCAAGATATTAATTGTCATGTGATGACTGAAGCAATAACTTGCATGATCTATATGAGCCTTTGCACACATAGATATCAGCATAATAACTTACATGATCTATATCGGATTTCAGATTTCAGAAGAAACAAGATATTCAAGGTCACAAGAATCAGCGCTCTTTCTACTAAAGCAGATGCCATGCTGGAAGCCAATGGGCATCATGAAGAAAATATCATCAGCTGCCTCATATTTGAAATAAGAACATACCAAAATATTATTATTTAAGCTAACATACTCTAGTGCTGTTCTTTTGTTCATATAGAAGGGTACAATTATTTCTAGAAAGACGCAATTGAGGACACACACATGCCAAACTGATTTACATGTGAGATTTCATCTAAGAAATTTCATGGAGGAAGAAAAAAAAGATCCAGAATCTGCGCTACACCAACCATGTCACTCTAGCATGAATTGAATTCGCAGTGTAGCTTATTATGGGGCGGTTAAAATGGGGATGAATAACATTCGACAATCATGTAAATACTGTTTCTTTCTTCAAATCTAATGCCAGCAGAGGGTGTTTGCACTATGAATCTGCTAATTAACCATAACTAAGATTTCCAGAACTAGAGACCCAGCATTTTTCTCTCTCTCTTTCGGTTTTCATGTTTCCACATAACCGATAGCACTATTAAACTAGAAAACTGCTAGATATCTTGTATCCAGATAATGCTGAAGTACTATGCATCAGCCAAGGGAGCACTGTAAACTGCACCGACGAGGCGCCACGAGTACAAAATAATCAGATTGTGCCAAATTACTAAGAGTCTAAGACACTAGTCATGATTATACTAGCCAAATAACACTGTTCAAATATTATTTGACCCACACATGCTGTTTGCTGAGTTAATAAAAACTAAATGGAAAATAAAAAAGTAAATTACCAAATTGGAATAATATTCCTTCACTTCTGGTCGCACTGAATCCATATCCCCTTTGATTACATCTGGTTTGTATCTGCACAAAAACTGGCAGCTTGGTGAAAATTTACAATACGATGCTTTGAAAAGTACTGCATAGTCTTAAACATTGATTTCCGACTGTCGAGAATTGAGAAGGTCTGAGTCATGATCATCTCCTAGATCCCATTCCCATTAGCAATTTCAAGGGTGGAGTTAAAAAGCTTGGTATAAAAGAGGCTACTCATAGCTCACAAATATCTCACTAACATCACCTCTTCTCATAAAATAAGTGAGTTATTGCATTAACCACTACTCCTACTAACACTGCTGCTTCTCATGGCCAGTAAGAGGGAGTTTTTACATGTGAGATGAACCACTTTCTAATAAGCTGCACTAAAAAAATGGATTTACCAACATATCCACTGAAGAAGTGCCACCAAACGTCAGAACAAGCATCAGTGCTAGATGGTTCTTGCTGACTGGGAAAGGCAAATAGTCACTATAAATAAGTTACGATTTATTTCTAACCAATCACTTCCGCAAATTCTAATCCCCTTTCCATCAATATACTAGATTTACGTACACCTGTCGAGTTCTCTAGCATTACCTGAAAGTTGAAAGCACTATAGGCAGTAAACATAACAACCCCAAGCATTCCACCAAGCACATGGTGAGCATGCACGGGGCGACCAGTCGAACACACAAGCAGAATAGAGATCGCACTATATACAAATAAATGGTCCAATTTTGTTGAACTGTTTCTGATTTTTCTAGCGGCCAAACCAATCCAAAACACCGAATGGCCACCACCCGAGCAGGAATGTTCCTGTGCACATCCCTGTTCCTCTGCCCGGCAGGCCGACAGACAAACGCGGAATATGCAATGTCCGACGGATCGCATTACCTGGAGCGCACATCGTCGGGGTCGTGGCCGGGGAGCAGCTCCGGCATGCCGTCGAACACGCGATTAGCGCCCCCGTCGGCGCACACCCGCACCTGCGCTGCACAGGCAGAGAAGCACATAAGCATCTTGAGGACGACGGAGCCACGAAGAGGCTAACAGGGCATAGTGGAAGCTGTGGGGCAGTGGCGATAGTTTACCGCGGTCCCAGAGGAGAGGGGCGAAGCGGGGCAGGCGCTGGTTGAGGACGACGACCGCGTACGCGTCCGCTGAGGCGGCTGGGGTTGCGGAGGAGGGGAGGAGGAAGGCGGAGGAGTGGGACATCGCCGGCCTGGACGGGGGATCCATGGCGGCCGTCGGAGCGCGCCGAGGGTGATGTGGCTCCATGGGACAGGGAGCGTGCTCGCTGAAGTTGCAATTAATCGTCGCCCTCGTGCGCGTGCTCTGTTTTAAAAACTGGATTTGGTCCGCGTCACCCACGGCCACGGGCGCCTCGCTGGTCCAGGAAGCACAACGCGCGTTTCATCAATGACGCGTCTGGTTGCTCGCAACAAGCTTAATCATGTCCGTGAGAAAAAAAGTTGGTTGTCTGATTTTATCAGAATTTTGGTCCGCATGAAATTTAAAGCGATTCTCTGCCAGACCCGCTAGGAACGGCCGAATCAACCGTTTCCAGCGAGCGAGACTCGAGTGTTGCAGGGAAGGGGAACGCGACGCTGAACTCCAGAGTCCACGGAGATGGCATGAGCTCGCGCGTGTTTTCGAAAAAACGGCGGGAGGAATTGGCGTCACCTCCCACCGAATCGGTCGCCCTATTTAGCCATCCTCACTTCACCGCCAAAACTTCCTCCACCATTCCCCCCTCTCGAGCTTTCCTTCCGGTGCGGATCGACAACGACTACCAGGTAAGTTGGGCTCGTGCTCCGGCCATCGGTTGATGGCGGCGGCGATTCGAGTCCTCCTCTTCTCCGACGTGTTCCGCACCTCCTTCAAGTTGCCCCGATGGCGTGTGTGAGTTCAATCACCCCTTCTCTGTACTCATTCTAGTTAGATCTATGAGCATGTGATAGGGTTAGATTTGTGAGCATGTGATAGGGTTAAATTTGTGACCATGTTATGCATTGTACATCGCCGATCTGTGTGAATGTGATGTTCTGGTAGCTGATAGTGATGGATTTGAAGCATGCTAGGAGTTGTTTCCATGTCGACAAGGATAGATAGCTAGTGGTGATGAATTGGTAGTATGCTTGATGTGCAGTATATGCTAGTATGCAAACATGTGTACTAGTTTGTTGAACTCCTTGTTATGATTTGAGTTGCTGTGTTGAACTAGATCATTCGTCTGTACATGTGGTAGTGCTAGTTCATACCGTTCATATGTAGTGTTAGTTTATACTGTTCATGTTTAGTGCTAGTTCCTACTATCAATGTGTAGTGTGCTCCACTCTTACTGATGCTTACGCTTGTAATTCATGAGCACGCAAGAGTTTGGTCATGCCCTTGCCGTGTCCTAGAGCCAGTTCACGACGTCATATGTCGAGGACTCTGCTACTTCTTGAGCTTGCGTTGGTTTTTCCCTTGAAGAGGAAAGGGTGATGCAACAAAGTAGAGATAAGTATTTCCCTCAGTTAGAGAACCAAGGTATCAATCCAGTAGGAGACAACGCACAAATCACCAATACCTGCACAAACAATCAAACACTTGCACCCAACGCGATTAAGGGGTTGTCAATCCCTTCACAGTCACTTGCAAAAGTGAGATCTGATATAGATAAAACTAAACAAAAGATAAAGTAAATCTTTTTTGTTTTTTTGGTTTATAGATCGAAAAATAAAAAATTGCAAAATAGTAGATCGGAAACTTATATGATGAAAAATAGACCTGGGGCCATAGATTTCACTAGAGGCTTCTCTCAAGATAGCAAATAATACGATTGGTGAACAAATTACTGTCGAGCAATTGATAGAAAAAGCGCAAAGTTATGACGATATCCAAGGCAATGGTTATGAAATATAGGCATCACGTCCATGTCAAGTAGACCGACTCCTGCCTGCATCTACTACTATTACTCCACATATCGACCGACTCCTGCCTACATCTAGAGTATTAAGTTCATGAAGAACAGAGTAACGCTTTAAGTAAGATGACATGATGTAGATGAATAAACTCAAGCAATATGATGTAAACCCATCTTTTTATCCTCGATGAGAACAATACAATACGTGCCTCGCTACCCCTACTGTCACTGGGTGAGGACACCACAAGATTGGACCCAAAACTAAGCACTTCTCCCATTGCAAAAAAAAAACAATCTATTTGGACAAACCAAACCGATAGTTCGAAGAGAGTTACAAAGATATCAAATCATGCATAAAAGAATTCAGAGAAGATTCAAATAATATGCATAGATAAGCTGATCATAAATCCACAATTCATCAGATCTCGACAAACACACCGCAAAAGAAGATTACATCAGATAGATCTCCAAGAACATCGAGGAGAACATGGTATTGAGAATCAAAGAGAGAGAATAAGCCGTCTAGATACTAGCTATGGACCTGTAGGTCTGTGGTAAACTACTCACGCTTCATCGGAAGGGCAATATAGTTGATGTAGAAGCCATCCATGATCGAATACCCCTCCGGCAGGATGCCGGAAAAGGCCCCTAGATGGGATCTCATAGGAACAGAAGGTTGTAGCGGTGGAAAAGTGTTTTCTTGGATGCTTCTGGTGGTTTGGGAATACGTGTGATTATATAGGAGGAAGATCTAGGTCAGGGGGTCAGCAAGGGGCCACAAGGTAGGGGGCGCGCCCTACCTCCCTAGGCGCGTCATCCACCCTTGTGGCCGCCTCATGGCTCTTTTGACTTGCACTCCAAGTATCGTGGGTGTCTTCTGGTCTAAGAAAAATCGTTGCGAAGGTTTTATTCCGTTTGGACTTCTTTTGGGCTCAACAACAAGGAAAAAACAGAAACTGGAATTGGGCTCTAGGTTAATAAGTTAGTCCCAAAAATAATATAAAATAGCATATTAATGCATGTAAAACATCCAAAACAGATAATATAATAGCATGGAACAATCAAAAATTATAGATACGTTGGAGACGTATCAGACTCCCAGCCTCCCATCAAGCAGATGCCTCCTGATTCAGATGTTTTTGAGGTGTCTCCTATAGTTCCACCCTTTGTGGCTTCATCATGTGTGCTGGCTCAGCCCAATGCTGCAGCTCAAGCTGCTGCTCAAAAGACAGCCGCAAATGATAAGGAGGGTAGGGGAACTCCATGAAATGGTAGTTGTTCATGTCGACATCCGTGCTTAACAAGATGTGTGAAATCATAGCTAGTGGGGTGAGGGCTGACAAGGCCTTCAAGGAGGTGCACTTGAACGATGCTGCAAAGTTGGTGTTCGATTTTTGTGGGCAGGAGGTGAAAGTGCAACTAATCCCCAGATGGTTTTGGCAATTAATAACAACATATATGTCATTGAACTAAAGCCCATTCAAAGATCATTTCAGGAAAGTTCAATGTAGGTATGGCAAAGACATGTAAGTGTGGACCCTCAAAATGCAAAGGACATATGACGGTGTCCTGGATAAAGGGGTACTAACCCAGTCAGCCCATTCTCCTCGGGTTGGGCCAACGAGCCTTCATTCATGATTAAGATGGACTCGGAGGCCGTACGCAGGAGGCATGATCAAGACCGCCTCCCCCAAAGACTTGACATATACTCCAAGATCTCTGCCGCCGCCTAGCTCCTAGCTACCGACCTTGTAACCCTAGATACCCTCCCTGGCGTGTATATAAGTCATAGGGTTTAGCCCTACAGGGGACTTCAACATAAAATCATTCACCTAGCCCTAGAGTTAGACCACACATTACGATCTCGAGGTAGATCAACTCTATACTCGATACATCTTCATCAATATAAACAAGAGCAGGACTTGGGGTTTTACCTCCATCAAGAGGGCCCAAACCTGGGTAAACATCGTCTCCTTCGTTCCTGTTACCCTCAACCCGAGATCCATAGCTCGGGACCCCCTACCCTGAGGTCTGCTGGTTTTGACATCGATACTAGTGCTTTCATTGAGAGTTCTACTGTGCGATCGCCAAAAGGATCGATGGCTCATCTACAGATCAACTGCTCCAACGACCTCGGGAGCGTTTTCGCCCCTGGCCAGTTTTTTGTGTTTGGCAGCATGGTATTTTGCGCCGACTCGGTAGGACATCTGGCCTTTGTCGAGAACTACGCCCTGATAATCCTCAAGTGCAAGGAATCATCGTAGCAATTTCCAAAGATGGAAGTGATAAGTATGGAGTGTCGAACCCACAAGGAGCCAAAGGTAAGATCAACATTCTCTCAACTCCTATCTGCCACTGATACGACTCTACATGCACCGAGCATTTGCTATCATCTAAAAACGAGAAATAAGACTATGTTGTGGGTATAAAGTGGATACTTTGCATGATATCGGAGAACTAAAATATAAAAATAGGTGTTGTCAACATAAATTTAGATCATATTACAATATGTTACAAATAGCGAGTGTGGAATAATGATCGATTGGTGTGCGGAATTTTCCTAGGCAATTGTTAACAAGATCGATAGTCATTATTGCAATTTTATATGAAGGAGAGGCATGAGCTAACATATTTCCGTACTTGTATCATATGAACTTATGATTGGACCTCTAGCAAGCATCTGCAACTACTAGAAATCATTAAGGTAAACCCAACCATAGCATTAAGTATCAAGTCCCCTTTACTCCCATAAACAACAACCCCGTACTCGGGTGTAAGCTTCTGTCACTCTAGCCACCCGCTATAAGCGAATCATGAACATATTGCAACACCCTACATCGAGAATCCCCCACGTGTGCGCGGCACGGGAGGCACCATAGGACAACACCAAAATTAAACATACAACTCAAACCAATCAAAATCATCAATCAACCCAAAGGACAAAAGAGATCTACTCAAACATCATAGGATTGGAACACATCATTGGATAATAATATGTGGCATAAAGCACCATGCTCAAGTAGACGATTACACCGGGATGCGGGATAGTGGATCGTTGAAAAGAGATGAGGGATGTGATGAAGATGGTGATGTTGATGAAGACGATCACCGCAGTGATGGTTCCTTCGGCAGCACTCCGGCACCACCAAGAGAGAGGGGGAGAGAGTCTCCCCCCTTGGCCTCCTCCTCCATGGCCTCCAGTGATGATGGCCCCCTCCAGCAGGGTGCCTAATACGTCCATTTTGCATCATGTTTTCTTACTGTTATTTATAATGTTTTTATCCATAATAATGCTTTTTGGAGAAATTCTAATGGTTTTTCTCTTGTAATATGCAAGGTATACACAAAGAGGGAGAATTCCGGTAGCTGGAAATCTGGACCTGAAAAAGCTACGTCAGGCTACCTATTCTACACAACTACAAATGAGCTGAAACTTCACGGAGATTTTTTATGGAATATTTAAGGAATATTGGGGCAAATAACTACCAGAGGGGGCCCACCAGGTGGGCACAACCCACCTGGGCACGCCAGGGAGCCAGGGCGCGCCCTGGTGGGTTGTGCTCATCCAGGCGCACCTCCGGTGCCCATCTTCTGGTATATAGGTCATTTTAACCTAGAAAAAAATAAGGAGAGGACTTTCGAGACGGAGCGCCGCCGTCTTGAGGCGGAACTTGGGCAGGCAAACTTTTGCCCTCCGACGGACCGACTCCGCCAGGGGAACTTCCCTCCCGAAGGGGGAAATCAATGTCATCATCATCACCAACAACTCTCCCATCTTGGGGAGGAAAATCTCCATCAACATCTTCAGCAACACCATCTCATCTCAAACCCTAGTTCATCTCTTGTGTTCAATCTTGTTACCGGAACTATAGATTGGTTCTTGTGGGTGACTAGTAGTGTTGATTACATCTTGTAGTTGACTACTATATGGTTTATTTGGTGGAAGATTATATGTTCAGATCCAATATGCTATTTAATACTCCTCTGATCATGAGCCTGATTATCATTTGTGAGTAGTAACTTTTGTCCTTAAGGTCACGGGAGAAATCATGTTGCAAGCAATCATGTCAACTTGATATGTGTTTGATATGTTGATAGTATGTATGTTGTGATTCCCTTAGTGGTGTCATGTGAACGTCGACTACATGACACTTCACCATATTTGGGACTAAGGGAATGCATTGTGGAGTAGCAATTAGATGATGGGTTGTGAGAGTGACAGAAGCTTAAACCCCAGTTTATGCGCTATTCCGTAAGGGACCGATTGGATCCAAGAGTTTACTGCTATGGTTAGATTTTATTCTTAATACTTTTCTCGTAGTTGCGGATGCTTGCGGGAGGGTTAATCATAAGTACGAGGTTTGTTCAAGTAATAATAGCACCTAAGCACTGGTCCACCTACATATCAAATTATCAAAGTAGCGAACACAAATCAAACCAACATGGTGAAAGTGACTAGATGAAATTCCCGTGTACCCTCAAGAACGCTTTGCTTATGATAAGAGACCGTTTTGGCCTGTCATTTTCCTCAAAAGGATTGGGCTACCTTACTGCACTTTTGTTACTATTATTGTTACTTGCTCGGTACAAATTAGCTTGCTATCAAACTACTCCGCTACTTACAATTTCAGCACTTGCAGACATTACCTTGCTGAAAAACACTTGTCATTTCCTTCTGCTCCTCATTGGGTTCGACACTCTTACTTATCGAAAAGAGATAAAACTGTTCCCCTATACTTGTGGGTCATCAACGCTATTTTTTGGCGCCATTGCCGGAGAGTGAAGCGCCTTTGGTAAGTGGAATTTGGTAAGGAAACATTTATATAGTGTGCTGAAATTTATTGTCACTTGTTACTATGGAAAACAATCCTTTGAGGGGTTTGTTCGGGGTATCTTCACCTGGACCGGAACCACAATTAGCTACCCCTCAACCTATTGCACCTACTGAAAATGTTGAATATGAAATTCCTTCGGGTATGATAGAACAACTACTAGCTGATCCTTATGCAGGAGATGGAACCAAACATACTGATATGCACTTGATATATGTAGAACAAATTTGTGGATTGTTTAAGCTTGTGGATTTACCCAGGGATGAAGTTATGAAAAAGGTTTTCTCTTTATTTTTGAAGGGAAAAGCATTGGCATGGTATAGGCTATGCGATGATATTGGATCTTGGAATTGGAATCATTTGAAATTGGAGTTCCACCAAAAAAATTATCCTATGCATCTAGTTCATCGTGATCGGAATTACATATATAATTTTTGGCCTCGTGAAGGAGAAAGTATCACTCTAGCTTGGGGGAGGCTTAAGTCAATGTTATATTCATGCCCCAATCATTAGCTCCCAAGAGAAATTATTATCAAAAGCTTTTATGCTCGGCTTTCTCGTAATAATCAAACCATGCTTGATACTTCTTGTGCTGGTTCTTTTATGAAGAAGACTATTGAATTCTGGTGGGATCTTTTGGAAAGAATTAAACACAACCCTGAAGATTGGGAACTCGACGAAGGTAAAGAATCAGGTATTAAACTTAAGTATGATTGTGTTAAATCTTTTATGGATACCGATGCTTTTCAAAAGTTTAGCACTAAATATGGACTTGACTCTAAGATAGTAGCATCCTTTTGTGAATCATTTGCTACTCATGTTGATCTCCCTAAAGAGAAGTGGTTCAAATATCACCCACCTATTAAAGAAGAAATTAAAGAATTGGTACCAGTTAAAGAAGAAACTATACTTTACAATGTTGATCCAGTTGTTCCTTCTGCTTATATTGAGAAACCATCTTTCCCTGTTAGGATAAAGGAACATGTTAAAGTTTCAACTATGGTTAACAAAAGCTATATTAGAACACCTATACCTGATGAACAAATTAAAGTAGAACCTAGTATTGCTATGGTTAAAGATCTCTTGGAAGAAGATATGGATGGGCATGTTATTTACTTTTGTGAAGAAGCTGGTAGAATTGCCAAACCTGATAAAAAGGATAAACATAGACCTATTGTTAGCATGCCTGTTATCTCAGTAAAAATAGGAGATAATTTTTGTCATGGTTTATGTGACATAGGTGCTAGTGTGAGTGCTATTCCTTACACCTTATATCAAGAAATTATGAATGACATAGCACCCGCAGAAATAGAAGACATAGATGTTACTATTAAACTTGCTAATAGAGACACTATATCACCAATTGGGATTGTTAGAGATGTTGAAGTCTTGTGTGGGAAAATAAAATACCCTACTGATTTTCTTGTTCTTGGTTCCCCACAAGATGACTTTTGTCCCATTATCTTTGGCATGAACGCCGTTAATGCCAAGACAGATTGTGAGAAACAATGTGTTGGTGTTAGTTTTGGTGATGAGTGTCATGAGTTTAATTTTTACAAGTTTAGTAGAAAGCTTCATGAAAAAGAATTGCCTAGTAAATATGAATTAATTGGTCTTGCTTCTATTGTTGTACCACCTACCGATCCTCTAGAACAATATTTGCTAGACCATGAAAATGATTTACATATGCATGAAAGAAATGAAATAGATAAGCTTTTCTTTAAACAATGTTCTCTGCTTAAACACACTTTTTCTATTGAAACTATGTGAGGTCCTCCTCCACCTAAAGGTGATCCTGTGTTTGAATTAAAACAATTGCCAGACACTTTGAGATATGCTTATCTTGATGAAAAGAAGATATATCATGTTATTATCAGTGCTAACCTTTCAGAACATGAAGAAGAACGATTATTAAAAGTTCTAAGGAAGCACCGAGCTGCTATTGGATATACTCTTGATGATTTAAATGGCATTAGTCCCACTCTATGTCAGCACAAAATTAATATGGAACCTGATGCTAAACCCGTTGTTGATCACCAACGTCGGTTAAATCCGAAGATGAAAGAAGTGGTAAGAACGAAAATATTAAAACTTGTGGAAGCAGGTATAATCTATCCTATAGCTGATAGTAGATGGGCAAGTCCTGTTCATTGTGTCCCTAAAAAGGAGGTATAACTGTTGTTCCTAATGATAAGAATGAACTTATTCCACAAAGAATTGTTACAGGCTATAGAATGGTAATTGATTTTAGAAAATTAAACAAATCAATTAGAAAAGATCATTACCCTCTGCCTTTTATTGATTAAATACTTGAACGATTATCTAAGCACACACATTTTTGCTTCCTTGATGGATATTCTGATTTTTCACAAATACCTGTCTCTCAACCTGATCAAGAAAAGACCACTTTTACTCGTACCTTTGGAACTTATGCTTATAGACGCATGCCTTTTGGTTTATTTAATGCACCTTCTACATTTCAAAGATGTATGACTGCTATATTCCCTGACTTTTGTGAAAAGATTGTTGAGGTTTTCATGGACGACTTCTCTGTTTATGGGAAGTCTTTTGATGATTGTTTAAGCAATCTTGATCGAGTTTTGCAGAGATGTGAACAAACAAATCTTGTCTTGAATTGGGAGAAGTGCCACTTTATGGTTAATGAAGGCATTGTCTTGGGTCATAATTTTTTTGAAAGAGGTATTGAAGTGGACAAAGCTAAGGTTGATGCAATTGAGAAAATGCCATGTCCTAAAGATATAAAAGGTATTCGTAGTTTCTTAGGTCATACTGGTTTCTATAGGAGATTTATCAAAGACTTCTCTAATATTTCTAGGCCTCTTATGAGTATTTTGTGAAAGGATGTTCCTTTTGTTTTTGATGATGATTGTTTAGAAGCCTTTGAAACACTTAAAAAAGCCTTAATTTCTGCACCTATTGTTCAACCACCTGATTGGAACTTGCCTTTTGAAATTATGTGTGATGCTATTGATTATGTTGTTGGTGCTATTCTAGGACAAAGAGTTGATAAGAAATTGAATGTTATTCATTAGCTAGTAAAACTCTAGACAATGCTCAAAGAAATTATGCTACTACTGAAAAAGAATTCTTAGCAGTGGTGTTTGCTTGTGATAAATTTAGACCTTATATTGTTGATTCCAAAGTAATTATTCACACCGATCATGCTGCTATTAAATATCTTATGGAAAAGAAAGATGCTAAACCTAGACTTATTCGATGGGTTCTCTTGTTACAAGAATTTGATTTACATATCATGATAGAAAAGGAGCTGAGAACCCCGTAGCTGATAACTTGTCTAGCCTTGAAAATGTGCCTAATGACCCATTACCTATTGATGATAATTTTCCTGATGAGCAGTTAGCTGCAATAAATGTTGCTCATAGTAGTCCTTGGTATGCTGACTATGCTAATTACATTGTTGCTAAATATTTACCACCTAGCTTTACTTACCAACAAAATAAAAAATTCGTATATGATTTAAGACATTACTTTTGGGATGACCCACATCTTTATAAAGAAGGAGTAGATGGTATTATTAGACATCGTGTACCTGAGCATGAACGGGGACAAATCCTACGGAAATGTCAATCTGAAGCTTATGGAGGGCATCATGCTAGAGATAGAACTGCTCACAAGGTATTGTAATCTGGATTTTATTGGCCTACTCTCTTCAAGGATGCCCGTAAGTCCGTCTTATCTTGTGATGAATGTCAAAGAATAGGTAATATCGGTAAGTGTCAAGAAATGCCTATGAATTATTCACTTGCTGTTGAACCATTTGATGTTTGGGGATTTAATTACATGGGACCTTTTCCTTCCTCTAATGGGTACACACATATTTTGGTTGCTGTTGATTATGTTACTAAATGGGTAGAAGCTATTCCAACCAGTAGTGCTGATCACAACACCTCTATTAAAATGCTTAAGGAAGTTATTTTCCCAAGGTTTGGAGTCCCAAGATATTTAATGACTCATGGTGGTTCACACTTTATTCATGGTGCTTTCCATAAAATGCTTGCCAAGTATGATGTTAACCATAGAATTGCATCACCTTATCATCCTCAGTTTAGTGGTCAAGTTGAACTTAGAAATAGAGAAATAAAATTAATTTTGCAAAATACCGTTAATAGGTCCAGGAATAATTGGTCTAAGAAATTAGATGATGCACTTTGGGCTTATAGAATAGCATATACAAATCCTATGGGTATGTCTCCTTATAAAATGGTTTATGGAAAAGCTTTTCATTTGCCTCTTGAGTTAGAACATAAAGCATATTGGGCCATCAAAGAGCTCAACTATGATTTCAAACTTGCCAGTGAAAAGAGGTCATTTGATATTAGCTCTTTAGATGAATGGAGAACCCAAGCTTACGAAAATGCAAAATTATTCAAAGAAAAAGTTAAAAAGATGGCATGACAAAAGAATCCAAAAGCGTGAGTTTAAAGTCGGAGAATATGTTCTTTTGTACAACTCTCATTTCAAATTCTTTGCAGGAAAACTCCTCTCAAAATGGGAAGGCCCATATGTCACCAAGGAGGTTTATCGGTCTGGAGCCATCAAAATAAATAATGCCGAAGGTACTAACCCGAAGATTGTCAATGGACAATGAATAAAACATTATAACACAGGTACGCCCATTAATGTTGAAAGTAATATTATCCAAACTTTGACACTGGAAGAACACATAATAGAGTCCTTCCGGAACACTCCAGAATCATGAAAATAAGGAGGTACGTGATACAGTAAGTAAACGGACTCCGAAAATCCGCATAAATATTTTTATTAGTGTTGGAATATTTAGAAAATTAGGAAAATAAGAAACTTCCAGGAAGCATACCCTGGTGGGCACAAGACACTAGGGCGCCTGGGGCACCTAGGTGGGTTGTGCCCACCTGGGCCACCTTCCGGACTCCATTTTTCTATAGTTTGCTTGTCCCCCAAGATAAAAAATCTATATATACTTCCCGAACCTGTTAACCACCGTATCACAGAGAAATCCTCTGTTCTCTTTTTTTGCTGTTTTCGGTCAGATTTATCAAGCCAGGCGTCATGTCTTCCTCCTCCTCCAACAACATGGAATAAGATGCTTGGTTGATGAAGATCGAGCTGAAGAGGGAGGAGCCCATGGACACCGTCAAGGGAGACAAGGGAAAGAAGGCTACCATAGATCAACCCTCGGTGGCAGAACAAGCACTACCGGCAGAGGAGGAAGAAGAGGAAGATATCCTTAAGCCTTACCTCACTCACCTTACTCCTGCTGAGATTGAAGCCTTTTGTATCATTGAAATAGTTCGCATACAAAATAAGTATCTTACTCGCGAAAATATTCTGCATCAATAGCATATCATCCATCTCCGGCATGTCATCCGTCGATTGGAGAATCTCTTGATCCTTAAGGACATGATCACTTCATCACTACCCACCTTCTTCTTCATCACCAAAGGAAAATTGAGTATCGGGTATGGGCACTCCCCTTGACTCCCGCCAAGCTTGGGGAAGGTGCCCCGGTATCGTATCATCCCACTATCTTTTTACCTTTACTTTTTTTAGTCCGATCTTTTGCTTTAGATGAATAAAAGCTTAGTTCGATCCTTTCTTCTTTGAGAGTTTGCTTAGTGATCTATCCTTGCAGTCATGTGCAAGTTATATAATAAAGATTAGTTTGAGTTTTTGCTTTCTTTACTTTCATGTTGCAAATAAAAGAAAAGAAAGAAGAAATTAAAGAGAAAGAACTTAAATAAAATAAAGGAAATAAATCATGAAGATCATATACTAATCTTATGGTAGGTGATGCACCACATAAGGAAAAGTATAAGTAGGAAATTTATTAGAGATTGAAAAACATAGCATTAGTCAATGATGCAACTCATGAAAGAATTAATAAGGGAAGAGAAGATTCACATATAAATATACTATCCTAGAAATCTTTTGTAATTTTTAGCCCTCATCAAAATATTATATGCCAAAAATATTGACATTGGACAAGGAAGACAACTTAATGATTTATGTTGGTTTATATTCACATAGAAGTCATATTGTCATGGATCCTTTAACATGTGGTGCTTGCCCCCTATCTTTGCTAGCCAAAAATTCCGCACTAAGTAGAGATACTACTTGTGCATCCAAAAACCCTTAAACCCAAATCTTGTTTTCAAGTGTCCACCATACCTACCCAAGGATTGAGCAAGACCCCTCAAGTAAGTTGTCATCGGTGCAAAAAGGCAATAAAAATTGCTTAAATGTGTGAGATCATTTAGTGTAAGAGAAAATTGAGCGTTGCACAAACTTGTGATGGTGAAGAATAAAAGCAACAGACTGCATAAGAAAGGTCCCTATCACAAGGGGAAATGCAACGTGACATTCTTTTGCACTAATGGGTTTAGCATACAAACAAATAAGCGCATGGCAACCTCTGCTGCCCTCTGCGAAGGGCCTATCTTTTACTTTTATGCAAAGAGCCAAAGTTTTCCTTCTATTCCTTTTTATTTTTCTCCTTTGGAAAGTATCATGTGGTGAGGAAAGATCTGGACACATATGTCCAGTTTAATATAGATAGCATGAGTTATTATTTGTTGACATCACCCTTGAGGTGATCACATTGGGAGGCGAAACTATAAGCCCCTATCTTTCTATGTGTCCGGTTGAAACGTTTTGCTCATGTGTACGCGATGAGTGTTAGCAATCATACAAGACTATATGATGGTTGAGTATGTGGACTTGCCTAAAGGCTCTGATACATGACCCTTCCTGAAAAGATGATGAATTGTAGTTGCAATGTTGACTGAGAACATAGTTTGTTGGTTTCTAATAGAGTTTTTACTTTATACTTCAATAGTGTGATGAATTGTCACTTATTCATGAGAAGTGTATGATAAAAGTTCTATGATAAAAGCTTTATGTTTAATCTTGTTGCTGTTATAATAATGAACATGATGCTTCTATGTCTGTATTTTGTTTTTATTGACACCTCTCTCTCAAAGCACGTGGACATGTTTTTTGATTTCGGGGAGTTGATACGTCCATTTTGTATCATGTTTTCTTACTGTTATTTATAATGTTTTTATAAATAATAATGCTTTTTGGAGTAATTCTAATGCCTTTTCTCTCATAATATGCAAGGTATACACAAAGAGGGAGAATTCCAGCAGCTGGAAATCTGGACCTAAAAAAGCTACGTCACGCTACCTATTCTGCACAACTCCACATGAGCTAAAACTTCACGGAGATTTTTTATGGAATATTTAAGGAATAATGGAGCAAATAACTACCAGAGGGGGCCCACCAGGTGGGCACAACCCACCTGGGCACGCCAGGGAGCCGGGGCGCGCCCTGGTGGGTTGTGCTCATCCAGGCGCACCTCCGGTGCCCATCTTCTGGTATATAGGTCATTTTGACCTAGAAAAAATACGGAGAGGACTTTTGGGACAGAGCGCCGCCTCTCGAGGCGGAACTTGGGCAGGAGCACTTTTGCCCTCCGGCGGAGCGATTCCGCGAGGGGAACTTCCCTCCCGGAGGGGAAAATCAATGTCATCATCATCACCAACAAATCTCCCATCTTTGGGAGGGCAATCTCTATCAACATATTCAACAAAACCATCTCATCTCACACCCTAATTCATCTCTTGTGTTCAATCTTGTTACCGGAACTATAGATTGGTGCTTGTGGGTGACTAGTAGTGTTGATTACATCTTGTAGTTGACTACTATATGGTTTATTTGGTGGAGGATTATATGTTCAGATCCAATATGCTATTTAATACTCCTCTGGTCATGAGCATGATTATCATTTGTGAGTAGTAACTTTTGTTCTTGAGGTCACGGGAGAAATCATGTTGCAAGCAATCATGTGAACTTGATATGTGTTTGATATTTTTATATTATGTATGTTGTGATTCCCTTAGTGGTGTCATGTGAACGTCGACTACATGACACTTCACCATATTTGGGACTAACGGAATGCATTGTGGAGTAGCAATTAGATGATGGGTTGCGAGAGTGATAGAACATCGACTACATGACACTTTTTGTAGCATCCTTATATATCTTAAACAGTAGCTCATCTCATAAAATTTCTCATCACTACTGCAGGCTGCTGCTAACGCGACACTACGATCAGAGACCGTTCTACGAAACTGTGTGCGATGCAATAATCGCAAACGGTGGTGTAAAAAAATTCGTCAAAAAAGGTGCAAAACATTTGCGATGGCGGAGCCATCAAACACGATTTAGATTTTAGTTGCGTGTGTGATGTAGGGCATACGGTTGATCCAGACGAACTATTTGTGATTAGACAAAACAACAAAAATGGGCATCCATATCAACGTGTGTGCGATATACGGCATACAGTTCGCTCTGATGAACTGTTTGCTATTAGGGAAAGCAATAGGAACGGTCAGCCGGATAAAGGTGTGTGTGATATACGTCATACGGTTCAGTCGAATGAACTGTTTTCGATTAGGGAAGAGAACATAAATTGTTCAACTTAACAAGATGTGTGTGATATACGGCAAAAGGGCCCGGAGGTTAATTCGAGAACAAGTACACAGAGATTAATTTGACATACATGACTTATAAGTTTCACAGAAATCATATCACTTTTTTTGGATAACATTTAATTGCGTTGAATGTATATAGTGCTCCGTCCTATTAGTTGAATTAACCTCGAGGTCCAAGTTTTGGAAACATGTCGTAAAGTAACGGGATAGATCTTCATTCAAGCCAATCAACATGTCTTCAAAAAACAAAAAATATCAAAAAGTAACGAGATAGACCTTCAAGCCAATCAACATGGGTACAAAAAACAAAAAATGTCAAAAATTACAAAACAAAGGACCTCGAGGTTAATTCAACTAATATGATGGAGCACTATAATCATTTAAAGCAATTAAATGTTTACAGTGACCCATCACATCAATTAATTTAACATCGAGGCCACTTCCCATCCGGTCAGCCATCTGATAACTACTCAAGCCTCAACACAGTTAACTTGGGAGTTCTGTTAGATGAGCTATCGGTAGGGAAGCTTGTCCTTGCTGCTGTAGGATCCCTCTTTGCATCCTTTATTGGGCACTCGGATGACCAACTATTGCCGCCCAATGGTCAATGCCACGTCCCCTGCATGGCAGTTTTTGCAGCGGGTAACTGCATTGTCGCGCCGCGCCCGGCGCAACCGCATGCACACAAATGTGCCTGATCATGCGCCAGCCCCAAACACTGGCAGCACAACTTATAAATTGACGGATGGAGTACTAGTTACAGTGATGCAAATAATTAAAGAAAGGGATCACTGATACGTCTCCAACGTATCTATAATTTTTGATTGTTCCATGCTATTATATTACCCGTTTTGGATGTCTATGGGCTTTACTTTACACTTTTATGTCATTTTTGGGACTAACCTACTAACCGGAGGCCAGCCCAAATTGCTTTTTTTTGCCTATTTCAGTGTTTCGAAGAAAAGGAATATCAAACGGAGTCCAAACGGAATGAAACCTTCGGGATCGATCTTTTTGGAAAAAACGTGATCCAGAGGACTTGGAGTGGAAGTCAAGAAACAAGCAAGGCGGCCACGAGGGTGCCCAGCACGCCCCCTATAGGTGGGTGCGCCCCCCACCCTCGTGGGCCCCTCGAGCGTCCACAGACCTACTTCTTCCTCCTACATATACCCATGTACCCCGAAAACATCAGAAGCGACCACGAAAAACTATTTCCACCGCCGTAACCTTCTGTATCCGCGAGATCCCATCTTGGAGCCTTCGTCGGCGCTCCGCGGGAGGGGGAATTGACCATGGAGGCCCTCTTCATCATCTCCAAGGCCTCTCCGATGAGTTGTGAGTAGTTTACCACAGACCTTCGGGTCCATAGTTATTAGCTAGATGGCTTCTTCTCTCTCTTTGAATCTCAATACAAAGTTCTCCTCGATCTTCTTGGAGATCTATTCGATGTAACTTTTTTGCGGTGTGTTTGTCGAGATCCGATGAATTGTGGGTTTATGATCAAGTCTATCTATGAGAAATATTTGAATCTCCTCTGAATTCTTTTATGTGTGATTAAGTTATCTTTGTAACTCTCTTCGAACTATCGGTCTGGTTTGGCCTACTAGATTGATCTTTCTTGCAATGGGAGAAGTGCTTAGCTTTGGGTTCAATCTTGCGGTGTCCTTTCCCAGTGACAGCAGGGGCAGCAAGGCACGTATTGTATTGTTGCCATCGAGGATAAACAGATGGGGTTTATATCATATTGCATGAGTTTATCCCTCTACATCATGTCATCTTTCTTAATGTGTTACTCTGTTCTTTATGAACTTAATACTCTAGATGCATGCTGGATAGCGGTCGATGTGTGGAGTAATAGTAGTAGATGCAGGTAGGAGTAAGTCTACTTGTCACGACGTGATGCCTATATACATGATCATGCCTAGATAATCTCATAATTATTCGCTTTTTTATCAATTGCTCGACAGTAATTTGTTCACCCACCGTAATACTTATGCTATCTTGAGAGAAGCCACTAGTGAAACCTATGGCCCCCGGGTCTATCTCTTATCATATAAGCTTTCAATCTAATTTTATTTGCATCTTTACTTTTCCAATCTATATCATAAAATACCAAAAATATATTTATCTTATCATATTATCTCTATCAGATCTTACTTTCGCAAGTGGCCGTGAAGGGATTGACAACCCCTTTATTGTGTTGGTTGCGAGTTCTTGTTTGTTTGTGTAGGTGAGTGGGACTTTTGAGGAGCCTCCTACTGGATTGATACCTTGGTTCTCAAAAACTGAGGGAAATACTTACGCTACTATTGCTGCATCACCCTTTCCTCTTCAAGGAAAACCAACGCAAGCTCAAGACGTAGCAATCGCACATGTCTGTATTGACTGGAACGAGAATGCAATAGCACAATAAGAAATAAGGCCACGATGATGTGATCGTAGTGGTGGTTACAGGAGGAGAGAAGAAATATGCATCCATCAACCTACGACCTCCTCCTCCTCAACTCAGGGCACCGGGCCACCGACCGGCGGCTAAGGAGCGACGAATTTTGTGGCGAGGTCAAGGTGCTTATCAGCAAAGGCATCCAAGGCTTCCAGCCGGTTGAAGAAGGCCAACATCGTAGTGTCCTCACTGGCCTTGTAGATACCTATGTACACGATTCACTCGTACACGTGGATGTGTAGGTTAACGAATTCTTGCAGGGTGCACTACAAAAAAAATACACTTCCGTGATGATACATGTTTGTCACAGTAGGTCGCGTTTTTTGTCATGCATGTACATCCATGACGATTTTATAACAGAATCAAGATAGTCATACATGTGTTGTCGTAGAAGTGTTCCATGACATTACCAAAATTATCATCATGGAAGTGTCCACTTCCATGACGATAAATCGCGCGTCACAGAAGTGCTTTCGTCAAGGGTGACCAACACATGGCATCCACCATAAAGGAACGCCGTTAAGCTGTCGGGTTGGGTTTTGGATCCGATAACCTGTTAACAGTCCCGACCAATCAGAATTTTCCACGTGTAAAATCATCATTGGCTGGAGGAGACACGTGTCAGCTCCGCGTTGGCACAGGTGTCACTCGTCCAATGGGCGAGACGCGCCTATGATATGTTTGACACGTGGGCCCATCAAGTTTAAATGGGCCGGCCCAACTAAAGGCCCATAAGATTTTGCGGACCATAATGGGCCGGCCCAGCTAAAGGCCCACGAGATTTTGCAGACCATAATGGGATGGCCCAGCTAAAGGCCCACAAGATTTTGCGGGCCATAATGGGCCGGCTCAGGTAAAGGCCCACAAGATTTTTGTGTGCCATAATGGGCCGGCCCAGGTAAAGGCCCACAAGATTCCCGCGGATTATAATCGGTCGGCCCAGCTAAAGGCCCACGAGATTTCACCGACATTAATGGGTCGTCCCAGCTATAGGCCCACAAGATTTTGGGGACCCTAGTAGGCTAGCCCATTAACTGGCTGCCATGTTTTGGGCCAAATGCCAGCCCATATTTGATCCGGTCCATTAATGGCCTGCCACGTTTCGGGCCTAATAATGGCCCATATGAGATCCGGTCCATTAAAATCTTACCATGTTCTGGGCCAAATTACGGCCCAGATCAGGTCCGACACTTTAAGAGGCTTTGGGCTAAATTATGGCCCATATCAGATTCGGCCCGTCACCTGGACGCTATGCTTTTGGGCCCATTTGCTAAAGGCCCATTTAGTAATTCGGCATGATATTAGTTTCGGCCTGTTAAGGGCCCGTTTAACATTTCGGCCCTATATTAATTTCGGCCTGTTAAAAGCTTGTCATATAGTTGGGCCTAACTACGGCTCGGTTTGCATCCGCCCTGCTCGCAGACGATATCTGATTGGGCCAAACAAGGACCAAGAAAATTTTGGCCTGTTAAAAGCCCGTGATTTGATTCATACAATCATGGGCCGGGGTCCATTTCGGGCTGCTGCCGGCCTGTGAGCTGTTCGGCACGTTTTAGGCCCAACCTACTTCTGAGCCTCCTAAAAGCCCATTGAGTTTTCTTGCGAAAAGAGGGCCGGGGGTTACTCGGCCTATTAAAGGTCCGAATCTACTAGTTGGCTAGTTTACTTTTGGCCTTTTAACGGACCAAGATGACGGGGCCGATGATGCGGATCATACATCGTGATTGCATGACGGCCCGATTATGTACCATAATTTTGCGGTTTGGCCGGTTTACTGCGAAGACAGGATATATATACAGTAAAATAACTGCAGCATCGTGAATAAGAAAAAACCTAGACTATACAATAAATAAATTATGGCATATTACATCCACTAGGCATCAAAGTTCGCCACTATGATAATAAAGCACAAGCAGACAGCTGATTACATACACTGGGCATCAAAGATCGCCACCAGTGCGAATAAACATGCTGACAAAATAATATACAAAACCGACATCACTTCAATAGAGTTCAAGCAAGGTTAGCCCTGCTGGGGAGCTGCAGTGCAAGCAGCTGAGCAAGCTGATGAGACTGCGCTTGTTCAACACTTATATCTTCCTCACTCTGAAAGATAAAGAAGCAGACAGATGACAGGTTTTGCATATAAAAGTATCAGTGCTGACAATTCATCACATTTCTTACTGAAGAATAAAGTGACACAGTTTAAAATTGCATTAACACAATATGGTATTGTTCAGGTCAAGACATGGCAGGACATGACATTGTGAAGGAGTTGGCAGCTTCACGACACCACTGGATTACAGATCAAGAACTCATAAGTATCAATGGTTAGTGTGCTGTCAATTTATCCCATTTCAGATTGGCAAATGAAGAGATGGTTTAAATAATAGTAGAATGATATGACATTGTTCATAGTTAAGACATTGCAGAATATGACATTGTGCTGTGGTGGGTAGGTTCACCACACCACTGGATTACGGATGAAGAACAGAAGCATACATGCAGTGCAAAAGAAGATCACTTGCTCTATATAGTTTAATTTACATGGTATGAAGAAGGAACTTGGTTGTACAACTAAAAACTTAAATTGTGAAAGACAAACTTTTGTTTATGAACTACATAATAAACTTTAAACATGCAATTTGATGCAAACACCAAAAATAAACAGCTATTGCAGTCATGCCTAACCAAATATACACAACAAAGTTTGAAGGCTTGACAAGGACAAACTTACATTACTGGTGAAGACAGACTCTATAAAGCCCCTGTCCATGCTGATGGGGGGGGGGGCAATTCAAGAAGTTTACCACAAAATCTTCTTCATAAGCATTGCCTTTATTCTACATTTTGTTAAGAGTAAATATATATGTGATAATATACGAAAAAATGGAGAATATTTAAGATAAGATGAAGAGTGATGCTACATAACCAAGTAGCTATAAATGTATGTGCAGCGATACAGGCAAAAGGCACAGCCAAGAGCAATGCACAACTAAACTTCTTCAGTACCAACCTTATGGTAAGAGTAAATATAGATCTGATGTGTAGAAAATGGAGGGCAAAGGAAAATAAGTTGTAGAGTGATGGTACATGAACAACTACCTGTCAATATAGGTACACCGATAAAGGACAACATGTACTTACAAGAACAATGCAGAGCTAAAAAATTCATTGGCATTGGATATATTATACACTAATGTAACCATTCATACAGATCAGATAATTTGGAGCGAACAATTGATAAGCAAGCTATCATGCATACTGCTGTCACATAATGAACCAGGTATGTATGCAAGTACTGTGATACATGACAACAGGTACTAACAAGAGCAAAGCAGCGGGCAGCATATTTGCGATATCCTGTCGTTCTTTTCAAACCAGAATTCTTCTTCGAGCAAATTTCCTGCAAAAAAGATCCGTAAGGCACATGCGAAAAAGTAGAAGTTCAAATTGTCATGTGATTTCATAGACAGTACCTCATTTCCATTAGTGGACATTCTTGACATTGATTGCTTGCATGATGTTGATCCACCTATTTCCATGATTCATGCTAGTGCGACTTCCTCATGTGATGATTTCTTTCCCATTTATGATGAGTATGATGATTCTCATGTGGAGTCTATTAGTTGTGATGCCATGTTACATAAGATTTCTTGTGACAATTCCCTTGGTCACATCATGTTTTATAATCCGCTTGACTTGTCATATGCTATGCATGAGATCAACCATATGTCTTATTTGCAATCTCTTCATACTGACTATGCATATGCCATTAAAATAAACCCAATTTGCACTTATGGCATAGATGACAAGCCCATGGTTATTGGCATTTGTTTTTCTTGTGATGATATTTATATGCTCCATTTGCATCATCTATCTCATATGCCGCATGACCACCTAGCTTCGGATATGCATTGTTTTGGATGTTGTCCATTTTCTCCATATGATGTTTCCGATATTGCTCATGAGGAGACCCCCATAGTTTCCTCATACATGTTAGGAGATTTTGATCCATCCCATCCATTGCATGATCCCAATAATTATTTGCACCATATGTTTCCCTTGAATGAAAATGCTATTGATGTGCCATATACTTGCATTGTCAATTTGTGTCCCCATCGTGTCATACATAATAACTATTCTTTCATGATGGATGACATGTTCTTATACCATGCATCCAATTTCTTTGAGCGATGCTTATCTTGTGATAACTCTAATGTGCACATACACATCATGATGGATCATGTGTACATTTATCACGCGCACAATTTCTTTGGTTTGTGTCTCTTTTGTGTAGGTACCCATGAATACTTGTCAACCTCGCAATCCCACGAGTTGACAAAATGAGCTCTAGAGAGGAACGATGATTTGGGATCCCATGGATTGTCTTTCCCACCACTCTCTTTGCACAAATACTTCGCGCATTTCTTCTACATGGCCCTCACTTGGCTATGGGTTGTTGTCCATTACATATTATATGCCCATCTTGCCATGTTCACTTTGCATGATATGCCCTTTCCTATGACTTTGCCATGCATTTGTGACCCATGCTTTGCTTTACACATGATGATTGATTCTCATACTTTTATGTGTATTTGCAAGCTTGGTGGAGATATCTCTTGTTGTTGCCATGTTCCATTTGTGACCCACCCCTATGATGATACTATGATCTTGCTTTGTGTTCGTGCTTGCGATATGTCATGTGCATTACCTATGCCTATTATTTTCTCACATGACATGATTGCCATGATTTACTCTAGTGTGTTGCATCTTCGCTCCACTAGTTTGCACAACTTGATTACTATGCTTGATCATGTTGCATCACCCATGATTCATACTTACTCATTTCATGCGGTTGATGACAATCATCTATATGCTTTGCACATGATTCATATAGCTTCTTGTCATATATATGTCCATGTGTTGCCTCTCTCATGCTAGATGACTTGCCATGTATTGAGTGCAACAATGCTTATAGTCTTGCTCATGAGATTGCCCCCATAGAATTCTCACATATGTTTGGAGATTTTGACATATTCCTTGTGAAGCATGCTTGTCTTACTTCTTTGCACCATATACCTACTACCATGAATATTGCCATTGCTGCATCATATTATTCATGCACTTTTGCTTCTAATGGTTATGTGCAAGAGAAGAAAACCATCATGATGGATGATGTGTTTATCTACCATGCGCATACGTTCTTTGTTTTGTTGTGTGCATGTGTAGGATACTTGAACTTTGTGTCGACTTCCACTCCACATGAGTTGACCATTCGAGCTCTTGAGAGCGAGCCTCATATATTCTACCACGACTCGTTTCTACACTGCATTCCCTACCACTTCGGCATTGTGAAGAATGCACAAGGACACGCCTTCAAGGTGAGATCCTTCTTGAGCTTGGATATTGTGGATCATACTACTTGTGTTGCTTGCACCATGAGACTTATTGGTCATCTTAGACCACTTGATTGCGCACATGTTAGAGATCTTGCTTCGACTTGTCATTTTCACATTTCCATGCCTCATGTCATATATACCTTGTGTGTTGCATCCAATTCTTGGACTACTTGCTACTATCATATGTTTGGTTGCAACAATGTCACTTCTTCACATATGCCATGTCCCATTGCTTGTCACATGCTTGACTTGATTGCCTCACACTTGATGAACAACTGCTCTTTCTATATGTTGAGTGCCACACTATATTCACTACACCCTATGCATGTTATGCTTGGATTGCCTTGCACTTGTCCCATGTGTTTAGAAACTTCATTTTATTTGGTGTTGTGAATACTTCTTATGCCTACCATAGACCTTTCATTGAGTGCTTTATGCTTGTTTGCTATGACCTTGCGGTAGATGCTTATTCTCTTGTCATACATATTTGCATCTCTACCTCACATTTACATGCTTGTTTCCATGATGACCTTGATTTTGCTCAATTCATATGCTTACATGTCATGTCACAATCCTTTGTCACACCCTATGCTATGCTTGATGACGACACTTGTTTGGTGAATCACCTCTTGAATGCTTGGTTTTGCACTAACGCTAACCACATTTGTTTTTCCAAGTGTTTGTTGTCTTTGCCCCTTTTGAAGGAATCCCTAGACGGTGCGACATTGGAGAGTGCCTATTTCGAGCTTCAAGATGATGAGTGCTTGGTGATCGACCGCGTCGACACGGAAACGCCATCTCTTTCCCATGGTGATTTGGCTTTCGGTCCGAGGTCGGATCTTTTCCAAGGGGGAGGGGATGATGCGGAGCATCCTACGGGCATCACCATGTCAAGAGTTTGTTTGGCAAGTGATACGTGCGACCTCTACTTCTCATACATAAAGGTGAATCTTCTCCTTTACATGTGTTCACTTGACCCCTTTGAGGATGGTGTACTACTTGACACTTCTCTCGTGTGCATGCATAGGTATTGTCGGAACACTACGGTCGACGAGGAGGAGTGCAAGCGCCAAGGAACAACTACACCATCTGTGAGGGAAGCTTGGAAGCAACGACGGAAGAAGACGGAGATAGATCCCAGGGCCCGGACATCTGGCCCCTGGAGATGACAACAGCAGCCCAACATCCTAAGTGCTACAGGCCCCGGACATCCGGCGTCAACCCCGGACATCCGCCGCCTCCCGATGGCCCGGACATCCGGTCTTCCCCCGGAAATCCGGCATCGACAACAGGAGCTAACAGAAGGCCACCCCGCTCGGGCGGACATCCGGCCAACCACCCCGGACATCTGGCGTCTCACGAGAGCCCGGACATCCGGCCCCCAGCCCGGACATCCGGCGCCTGCCTGCGTGCAGAGTCGGGCCAAAGGCCCATGTAACCCTTCCCCACTTACCCCTTCGTGGCTAAGACTATATATACTCCTCCCCCTCCTCCTAGTTAGGGTTAGCAAATATGATAGCTCATTCTTAGGTGAGCTTTGCTCCTACCTTCTCCTCTTGAGAGAGAGAGAGAGAGAGAGACCACTCCCATGGAGTTCAAGACCTCCATGTGAGAATCCTGCGGGATATCATCAAGACCCCCTCGTGGGAAGATCCATCTAGGATACCATCAAGACCTCCTCTTGGAGATGAACTCTACCTTGTATCTTTCCTTTTGTTGTTCATGCACCTTGTGGATCTTGTGTGTTTGATTGTCTAGTGGATGTGTGATTGGACTTGTTCTTGAGTGTTTCCCCTTGTGATTTCTCTCCGTTCTTCCCCGTGTTCATCATGTCCTTCGAGGGAACCCACTCCAATCATGAAAGATCGGCCTACACCGAGTTAGCCCCATATCAACAAGTCTGGTTTGGCGAGGCCCGATAGGAACTAAAGGACGCCCAACATTAGCTGGACGAGCGCAAGCGAGAGCTCCTCCTGAAGCAACCTGACATCGAGAAGGCCCAGGAGGCGGCGAAGGAACATGCTGCCAAGGACAAAGCTGATCGGCGGTAGCATTAAGCCCTGCTGGACACCCAGGAGGAAGACCTCGTTGCCCGTGAGCACGCGCTTGCCACCACGCTTCGCGGCAAGGACGAGGAGATCGAGAGGCTCATCGCGCAGCATACCCAGGAGCTAGAGCAGAAGCACAAAGGTGCACTTGATGCACTGGCCCTGGACCACACCGGCAAGGTGGAGAAGCTGGAGCTGGAGCGGGAGCAGCTGAAGAAGGAGGTCTCAAAGCTAACAGAGGACAGGGACATGGCTAACCGCACTCTGGAGGATTTGCAGGGCGCCATCTCTAACAAGACCAAGCTGCTCTCCAAGGCCAACAATTCCATCGGTGATCTGAAGCTGAAGTTGGACACCTTGGAGGGGGTGCTTTCGGAGGGCAAGGCCCGTGAGGAGACCCTGAACAAGGCCCTTGAGGACGAGAGGTAGCTGAAGAAGGATGACACCGCTGCCCACAAGGACTATGTGGATAGCGTAAATCTCTGGATCAGCCACCTCATCGACGTTGCAGAGAGGCTCACCACGTAGCTTGCCGCCATGGGCATGCCGAACTTCAGGTACTACCAGAAAGCGAACATAAGCCCCAATGTTAGGTTGACCTTGTTCTTCGAGGGCATCCTCGAAGCCCTGGAGCAGCTCCGCTCCAGTCGAGCAACTTATCTGGCCAATGAGAGCCGGAAGCTTTGCCAGGGCACCCTGACCAAGGTGCTCACCAAGGCGGCGTTCTGGAACCCCAGCGTCGACTTCGCCAACGCGCTTGAGAGCTTGCCGGAGGATGTGGACCTCACGGTGCTCAAGGAGCATATCGAGCCCATCATCAGCTGCGTCGACAGAGTCAAGAGGTTGGAGGGCCAGCGCCGGGACTAGCCGCTCCGTTTTTCATTGCCGCTACGGGTTCATGCCCAAGACAATTTTATCTTAAGTTAGAACTGCGGCAACCACTGATGTAATATAACTTTGCAATATTTTGAAATGGCGCATGCTATCTTCCTGTTTGATCTTTCTTTGTATGTACACACCCTACGCTTAGTTGGATAGGTTTGCCGGCGCATAAACCCGTGTTGTGGCGCATTGAGGAATGGATCCTTAGCAGCCTGTCGGGGGCGCTTGCTGCCGGGCAAGCCACCTCGCCACACTACAAAAAAAGACACATCCGTGACATTTTGGGCCTAACGAAATTTTTTTCTGTCATACATATGACACTTCTATGACGATAATTGTCACAAAATCTAGTATCATCATAGATGTGGTGGGCTCCTACTTCTATGACAAAAAATCATGACAGAAATTGGGCTTTTCATCCTGGGCGGGCCGGAGACGCAACTGCATGACATTCTTTGGGCCGTCCATGACGGAAAAAACCGTGGTAGAAGCGAGGGGGAGGAAAATTTCGGGGAGTTGCCGGTTACGGTGGGAGGTCGGGGGCCGAGCGATGCGCGTTTCTCTCGTACACGTACGCGCGTGTGTGCGAGGCGTTGGCTCTAACTGAACCCGAGCGAGGCGTTGGGCTCTAACTGAACCCGAGCGATTGCACTGCAGGCTACGCGTTACTGAACCCGAGCGATCGATCGATGGCTGTTAACTGAACCCGATGGAGCGATTCCTTCGCTACTGCTGCTAACTGAAGCCGATCGATTGGATGAACAGTGAGTGTTGCGGGGGGGGGGTTTGGATGAACAGTGAGCGGTGGCGTTGCCTCTGGATGAACAGGACCCCGTGGTGTGGAGGGCTGGATGAACAGTAGACGGTGGAGGGTGGCCGTGGAGGGGTGGTTGAACAGGACCCCGTGGTGTGGAGGGCTAGATGAACAGTAGACGGTGGAGGGCTGGATGAACAGTAGACGGTGGAGGGGTGGTTGAACAGTAGCCGATGGAGTAGCGCGCGGTGGAGGCTGGATGAACAGGAGCCCGTGGAGGCTGGAGGAGTCGACGGTAGCCCGTGGAGGCTGGAGGAGGTGGACGGTGGAGATGAACAGTATCCCGTGGAGTCCCGTTTTGCGGTATGCCACACCCCTGCCGATGAACAGGACCCCCGTTTCGACCGTAGCGCTCCAACACAAGTCCGTTTCGTCCGTTTTGCGGTATGCCACACCCCTCCTGATGAACAGGACCCCCGTTTCGACCGTAGTGCTCCAACACAAGTCCATTTCGTCCGTTTTGCGGTACGCCACACCCCTCCCGATCAACAGGACCCCCGTTTCAACCGTAGGAGGTCTGTTTCCTCCGTTTTGCGGTACGCCACACCCCTCCCGATCAACAGGACCCCATTCCGAACGTAGGAGGTCCGTTTCCTCCGTTGTGCGGTACGCCAGGCGTCGTTTCCATCGCCTGTTCCATCCAAGCCCTCCCGATGAACACGACCATGCATTCCGTTCTGACCCAGCCGGTTGGCTCCCCATGAACACGACGACCATGCTGTTTCTCTGTTCCGACCCAGCCATGTACGTATGCGCGAGTAGGCGTTTGAGACCCTGCCCGTATGTACGTACGTGGCCGTATTTTCTTTCTTGCACCCTCGCCGCTGTAAGTACGTGTACATGCTACGTGCGCGCCTCTACTACGACACGTGCGCGCCTCTACATCCACCAGTATATATGTACGTACACGTTCGCGACCATAATGACAACGCTACGTACGCTTCGACCAGGTGGGTCCCGACTGTCAGGCACTTCCTTGCGTGCGAAGATGTAGCTGGTGGGTCCCAGCAGTAAGGGGGGCGAATCGTTTTTTTTGCCCGGACGCACTTCCTTGCGTGCGAAGATGTAGCTGGTGGGTCCCAGCAGTCAGGGGGGCGAATGGTTTTTTTTGCCCGGACGCACTTCCTTGCGTGCGAAGATGTAGCTGGTGGGTCCCAGCAGTCAGGGGGCGAATCGTTTTTTTTTGCCCGGACGCACTTCCTTGCGTGCGAAGGTGTAGCTGGTGGGTCCCAGCAGTCAGGGGGGAAACGTTTTTTTCGCGAAATATGGTGGCCCGTCCGGTGGGTCCCCGCTGTCAGGTGGAGGAATAATTATTTTGCGCGTAATAAGGAGGCACTTCCTTGCTGCGGCCGTGGACCCAGCTGTCAGCCTCTCCACGTACAGTCCATCGTCCGATGGAAGACGTTCCTTGACCATGTTGACCACGCCGCGCCGAGAGCACCAGGGCGGTGGACGACGGCGAGGCCTAGGAAGGGGACGACGCGGAGCCGGGGAAGACGCGGCAGTGGATGCCCACGCGTAGAGGAGTACGAGGGTTCACTGGTTCGCTGCGGTGTGAGGCTGCCGTCGCCGCAGAATAACAGGGGGTGTGGGTGAGTAGAGGGATGGCCTGGCCAGCGGTGGGAGTAGTAGGGGGCGGTGAGGCCTCCGCCGCATCGTAGCCGGCCACGGGAGGCAGGAGCACGAGGCACGACCGGCGCTGGTTTGGGCGGCTGGAGCAAGAAGACCAGTGGTTGAAGAAGCACTACGGCCGTTGGATGGACATCGTACGGTCACTGGAGCTAGAATCGTGCATATTGACTAAGTCGACAAAGCCCTCCGTCCCCGTCAACTTAGTAGGCCCACAAGTCAGCCTGCCACTATACTGGGTCCCAGCTAACAGGGGGAGTATTCATTTTTTTGTGCGTAATAAGGAGGCACTTCCTTGCGTACGAAGATATAGCTGGTGGGTCCGAGCTGTCAGAGCCGGCCGCGGGGAGGAGGGAGCAGGCAGTCCCGCCGGCGCTTGTTTGAGCGGCTGGAGCAGGAAGAGCAGAGATTGAAGAAGCACGACGGCCGTTGGATGGCCATCCAACAGTCACTGCTTGTGCGTCAACCTTTTTTTAGGAAAGCCTCAAATCTGTGGAAAACAGCATACAACCCATCTGCCATTATTTTTAATAATTTACAGCCCATTTGCTAATTCTTAAGGTTTTTTTGGAGCCCATATTCTTTTTGTTAGCATTACAGCCCATATTGTGGCCACGGTTAAAAACTTATACGAAATTTTGCATATTTCGGTGCGGTCCGAACTGTTTTTAATCCCGAAATTTCGACTCACATTCAAACTGATTTTAAAAATAAATGTATATCAATATAAAATCCAACAAATTCTCCACGCATAAAAATTAATGTAATTTAAAATCTCGAAATGAAAAAAAGATATTTGAAACTAATTGCCGGTTTGATGTGTTTTAAAAATGTACAACCCATTTCTCATTACTGATGGGCCATTTTCTCGGCCAGCCGAATGAAAGCTCTCCTCGTCTTGAAAGATTTGCAGCCCAACAGGCCTGACAAAGCGACTTACTTGGCAAATCACAAAAAAACTGGGCTGTGGCCGTGGACCCAGCTGTCAGCCTCTCCACGTACAGTACTCTTCCGATGGAATGTCGTTGACCACATTGACCACGCCGCGCCGAGAGCACCAAGGCGGTGGACGACGGCGAGGCCTAGGAAGGGGACGACGCGGAGCCGGGGAAGACGCGGCAGTGGATGCCCACGCGGAGAGGAGTACGAGGGTTCACTGGTTCGGCTGCGGTGTGAGGCTGCCGTCGCCGCAGGGCCTGGCTAGCGGTGGGAGTAGTAGGGGGCGATGAGGCCTCAACGGCAGCACAGCCGGCCACTGGAGGCAGGAGCAGGCGGTCTCCCCGGCGCTGGTTTGGGCGGCTGGTGCAAGAAGAGCAGCGATTGAAGAAGCAGCAGGACCGTTCGATTCAAATCCAACGGTTACTGCTGCTAGAATCGTTTGTTGACTAAGTTGACAAGCCCTGCGTACGCGTCAACGTAGTAGGCCCACAGGTCAGCCTCCCAACCGGTGCGCCCCAGATGTCAGTGGGAGGAATCATTTTTTTCGCGTAATAAGGAGGCAGTTGATTGCGTGCGGCCAGGCCAGCGGAGGGAGTAGGGTGGGCCGGGGAAGCCTGCGCGGCATCACAGCGGGCCACAAGAGGAGGGAGCAGGCAGTCCCGCCGGCGCTAGTTTAGGCGGCTGGAGCAGGAAGATCAGAGATTGAAGAAGCACGGCGGCTAGAATCGTGTGTTCACTGACAAAGCCTTGCGTAAACAAGTCAGCCGCCCGTTTTCCATTTTTAGAATTGCCGGCCATTTTCTGGTCAGTACCAGGGTCAAAAAATTAACTAAATATGTGGGAAATTTTTGCTGGGGAACGAAATATTCTTAATCCAAAAATAAATAGCCATACTAAAACAAATTTAAAAATAAATTAGTACTATGTCATGTTAAATCCAATGAAATACGTATAAGATATCAGTGAAGAACAAAATTCAAAAAAAACTAATATCCCATTTGCTATAATTTTTTTGGAATTTTCAACCCCTTTTGATATTACTTTTAACAGACATTGACCATACTCTTTGGCCAGGACGGAATGCATCCCTCCTCGTCTTGAAAGATTTGCAGCCCAGTAATTCGGAGAAAACAAATAGGCCTAGCTTGGGTATTCTTCAAAAAGAAATACTGGGCTACCTATTTTCCCAAAGAACTGGTGCATGAGCATTTAGCTTTATTTATTTATTTACTTATTTATGTTTAGGGGACCATGAGCATGTACCTGGGCCGGATTCATGTGAGAGCCTCCCTTCCAGTTAATTATGGGCTTCTCTATTGGGCCTTCATCAGTGGGCTGCATGTTATCAACAAGTGGAAAATGTGTTCCGTACGAAAAATAGTATGAGCTACGTACGGTACGGGGCACTAAAGGATCGAACCGTGCAACGACTTCCAAAACATTGTGTTTGTCGTTCTAACAACACATTTATTCAACCAACAGACGAAATATACTACTGATTGTACATTGAAAACAGCAGCAGCAGCAACCAGGGCTGGGGGTGCAACAGAAGCAGTAAGCAGGCCAGAAGAGTGAAGACGCAGCTCTCTCTTCCAAACCAAACATCAGCCATCATTACAAAAGGGCTACCAAAAAAGAACAAGTGTATGCATCAAACTAAATAAAGATCCTACTACACCAAGTGTACGCATCTAACTAACTGGCTCAGTTAGACGTTACTATTTATTAAGCTGTGGAGATTGGCTGACGGCTTGAACCAGATGGGTGCCTGACGGGGGAAACTCCAGCCAGCAGGTCGAAGTCTGATACTTGCGACCCTCTCTCCTACTTTGGGCTGCAGAGCGTGGCGGCACATATCAGGGTATGGTGCATGCAGAGACGCATGGTACGCTGTGTACACACAGTTTTGCCTGATGAACGAAACCGCGCTGCCATCATGATCCTTGCCGTCGGTTATCTCCTGGTTAATCGGATAATTCAGTCCGACAAACAGAGAGCGTGTACCAAGGCTACTTACCAGCCTCCAGTCAAAAATTCCTGAAGGCCCAGAGAAGCTGGGATCCTGCTCAAAGACCTTGCAGTGACTGTGATTGTATTCCGCGAAACAACACGTCCGGTACGTGCGAACGATCATCAATCTTTCGCCGTCGTCTGATCGAGCCAGGAACCACCTGCAACTGCCATGCCGCTTTTCTTTGAAAGGTTCTGGGATTAGGAAGGGTAGGGACACCAGGCGGCCTACAACATCATATCAAGTTGGAGTCAAATAAAAAAGGGCTCTTGATTTAGTCAATCTTAAGAACAACATGTTATGAGCATGAATATTTTTTCAGTAAATGTTGACAGTAATATAAGCAAGCCATCATGATATCATAGGAAAGTAACATACTGCTGTAACAGCCGTTTGTAGCGATGACTGGAGTAGGCCAGCAATACGTCCAGCCATAGAAGGAGTCGACAGCGTAAATGAAGCCCTTGTGTTCAATGGCATCAGAGAACCATGGAGGATGTATGATCCTGCGATGGACGTGCAGATTTATCCACTTACCGCAGTGACCTGTCAGATAGGCGAGACCGCGGTTGAAGAACGCAATTAGCCTGAAATCTTTATAATTCGCAGATCTTGTGGGCACTTGGCAGATTACAACCTTGAGCAAATCAAACTTGGTATCATGTTGGCTACTGTAAGATTCCGAGTATTCTGGGCCGCGGTGCCAAAGCAGTGCAGTGTTAATCGAAGGAAGGGGGATCAATCGCCGGGTGTAGACCTCCACGAGCATCCAGCTGCCGCGACCGTCGACGAGCACCATCCAAGACGTGTTCATGCCGACCCAGTACATACCGTTAATGTAGCTGAGGCTGACGGGGATCGGATCGCAGTGAAGGGGGTTGATGCTCGCCACCCTACGATCGTTATGCTGCGTGACACGCCGTTTCTGAAGATCAGGCGGCATCAGCAAGCAAGGAGCTGGCTTAAAAAGCTCCGGCCTGAGGGCTTTGAGTAAACGGTACAGCCCCGACGAGCACGCGGCGAGCGGCATGGTACTGAGATTGTCCACACGCGAAACAATGAGCTTGATTACCTCTGTGGGGAGCGAATTCCAGCCACTCTTTCGGCGGACGCTGCTCGGTTCTGCCATTGTTAGTGCTTGGGTTTCGGACGAGGGGGGGAGGCGCCTTAGCGGGGATGGAAGCTTGGACGAGATTATGTGCGGACAAAGATGGAGAAGCGAATATGTGCTGCGGGAAGTGGACAGGTGATGATGACTACAGCACGCCGCTTGACTTACGAGACACATACCAGCTGCGTAGGGTCATATCGATGCCAGACAACTTGCTTGAGTGATCACAGTACTGGTACTCCCTACAGTACCTACTACAGTACTATGCCCTAGCTTGCTAGAGTAGAGTAGTAGAGTAGGACTCTGCTCTACTACTAGCACCGGAGGAGTAGTATATTCTAATCTAAAATAGTTACAAACTTCAATGCCCGATCGTGGAACGACTACGAACCGTGCTCAAAGACCGTGTCTACGTGGTGTTTGGACTTATATGCAAAAAAATAGCAAGATGCCCGTGCATTGCACGGCACACCATCATCACCAACTCGGTTTTTTCTCTACTCCTACTCCTATAAAAGACTCAGTTGGTGATGATGGAGGCCAGGAGGCGTGTTCAGCCGGGCGTGCAGCGGACGGCGCAGCACTATTCGATTTGTTATAAAAAAGTAGTAGAGATAGAGACATAGGGAGGAGCACGAGGTAAGGCCTTATCTGTAAATGTGGAGAGAGGTGCGGGTATCTTTTGTAAAATTGTCATAGTTGGCTTTCTATCCGTCAGATATAGATCGGACGGTCTATATTACAAGATGGCAGGCATACCATCATCACCAACTCGGTTTTCTATAAGAGTAGATATATATAGATGAGTAAAATGCATTCGAGGTCATCGAACTTGTGTCGAAAGCTCACTTTGGTCACTGTACTTAAAAATACGGTCAATACGGTCACTATATACGATTATAGGTGATTATACGGTCACTGTCTTACCATATAGCTTCGTATTTTACTTTGTTGACTGGTCAAACATGAACATGACAGCACCCTCTCTCTACCTATGTGGATCCAACCAGTCAGTGAAACAAAAAAGAATATGCAGCGTCGAAGGAGGTCGAGCCTGCGATCTTCCCGCTGATGCCCACGTACACCAACTACTGCGCCCACACAACTTCATGACAAACATGTGTAGAGCCACGCATGTTTAATTAGCACAGAACGCACTTTACACTCATGCATGCAACACTTTTCCAGCCGTCGTCAGACTACTTAGTGACAGTCGACAGCGGTCGAGGCGCGACATCGTATTGTCGCAGTTCTACGTCGGCGTCGCCATCCTTCTGGCGGTGCATGTCATTGGCGTCGTCGCCATCGTGGTATCCTTTACGCGTCGCCAGTGGCAAGGCGGACGCTGGGCAAAGCCTAAACGTGTGAACCGTCGTCGAGCTCATCATGGTGTCCACGATGTCAAGCTAAGGCATGTGCGGCTGCGCGTGCATGCTGATGAGCAGCTGGAACATGGCCATGTTCAAGCGAGGACACCGGGCTCAACTGCCTGTGCCCTAGACGCTGGTCGCCTCATTCCTCACTGTTGGCTGCATGAATATGCATGCGCGTGGAGCTGAAGAAGATGGTTAAGGAGGGAAGGTAGCTGAGAGGATACTATACTAGCTAGTATACCTGCTCTTGTCGGTGTACAAGTGGCGATGGTGCTTGCGCTTGTCGGAGTTCAAGTGGCGATGGTGCCTGGGCTTGTCGGAGTGCAAGTAGCGATGGCGTGCGGCATGGAGTGGAGCGGCGTGCCCTGAGGAATGTGCGCCCATGGCAGAAGACGGCAAACGTCCTATATATGTATAGTTACGTAATATATGTACATACAGAGGTATAAAAACAGAAATCCTCCTACGCACAACTCTTACAAAATCTGACGTAATGTGAGAGGGGGGAAAACTGCCTACAACAGAACTGTTACGGATCGGCTCAAACTACACTAGTACGTAAGACTTTTTGTAGAACTTGCACGTAAGAATAGGATTGCCGTATAAAAATAGCCCCGTGGCAGAGTACAAGAATTGTTGGATGGAGACAGAAAGGGTCAGGAACACAGACGTAGCATGCAGAAGAAGCAGGAAGCCCCGTCCCGCCCACGAACGATAGCATGCATGCCTGCACACACGCAGCGGAGCCATCAAGCATAATAATGTCGCTCTAATTGTCCAAAGCTCGATCCTGTGGTCAGTTGGATAGCAGGTTGGGCGGTGCGGGTGCGTGGTCAATGTTACTACCCCTCCGGGTCGCGTGGGCGGCGACACCGGCCTCATCGGACAGACTTGGACTCTGGGGAGCTGGGACTATCCCGCCAATGTGGACTTGGAAAACCCATGGCATCCGTTCCATCCTTTACCCGCCGACTCGGTGCACGGGGACTCCAAGGAGGTTCACCTGGACATACGCATTATCAAGTGCACTTAGAAAACATGTAGTGTGTGTGTGGGCGCTTATGGCCCGTGTCTTTGCCGCTTTTGATTCTGTAAGCTTGTCGTTAAACTTGAGTGGCTTTCGCCGCAGTCCTTCCTTTGAACTGCTCCTCTCAGTGAGCTGATGTAAGACACTTTGGGTTTCATATCACAAAATGGAACCGGGGAGGAGCCTCCCTGTTCTTCTAAAAAAATACGCATTATCAAGTTAAATGTTGATCATTAGTCTTCGCTCAATGTAATCCGCTGTCTAAGCATGTGGAGACTTCCATGCATGATCTTGCTCTATTGGAGTATCGCGCATGAATAAAAGTGTATCCGTTTATGGTTTAGTCTAGAATCTTCCATGTATGAATTTTTACTACAGTACTGGTGAAAGACTTACGATGAACCATTTCTTACATCTCCTCTGCCCCCTTGCAAGTCATCCTGATTTAATCCCTCCGTCTAGGTGTATAAGGGCATGGTTAATATTACTTAATAGTATAGCCAACTGTTGACTATAAGAAAGTGCCATGTCATCTGTAGCCAACATGTATAACAATCGATACTCAAAAACTAATTCTTAAAGATCATTTCTTGCAAAGCACAATAAGTGTTATTTCTTCACAAGTTTTGGATGCAGGTTGAACAGTTGAACGCTTTTGTTTGCAAAAGATACCTTTTTATCTATTTCACCCGGATGTTTGTGAGCTCTAGAGATGAGATAATATCCGAAGAAACCTATCGATACCCGTTACACATGAGATGACCCCCACATCCTTTGTCAAATTAAACAACTCCCCGATCAATGCATTTCACTCTTCGGTGCAACGCACGGGCACCTTACTACTATAGATTAGTACGACCAAAAATTGAACTAACATTATATATAGTACGATAAATACTGATGCATGTCACCTAAAATTATATCATTCAAAACTATGTTCAAATACGAATCCAACGATATAGTTTTTGTTGACATGCACTAACATTTTGTCAGTTAAATCTTCAGTCAAATTCAATGGGGGACTAATAAACCACGACCGATGTAGTACAAGTGTAGAGGGCGGCGCTGCACGGGAGTCTCACCTCTCACCCCGCTCGTGGCGCGGCAGTAAAGCCGTCATATCACAAAACCCAACCACTCCCAGTAATAAATGGCCTGGTAAAATAAACGGACAAGCAACCATCACATCCCTCCGTCTTTTTTGCATTTCATCTCTCTGCATTTACTTTCTCCGGTTCATCTCCCACACTCGATCCCTAGCTACTACTCCTAGGGCCAGTTCTTTTGGCGGCTTCCCCAGCTTTTCCCACAAGACTAGTCACAGTGGAGAGTAACAATAAGGCGCCTCACTCATTTATTTGGGCTTCTAAACTACTACTCCGTCCTGGTTTATTCCTCACCATTGTAATTTGTGCTAAATTTTGACCAAAGATTTAACTGATAAAATGTTACTCAAAACACTTAGGCGCGGTGCATCTAGGTGTGTAAGTCATCTTACGAAAACCAAATAATCCCAAAACACTTAGGCGCGGTGCATTAACTTCTACCTCGTTTCTTGTTTCTTGACATATCAACCAATAAGAGATAAAGAGTGTGCATGCTTTTAATGACTTGAGATATCAAACACGACATGCAGTGGTTAGTTCATTGCATGCAATACTATTAATTAGCAAATAAACATTAACGTTTCTCGTTTTCTCCTCCTCCTTGGTCACGGTGCACAGCCTAAGATGACTTACTCACCTAGACGGATGGAGTAGTGCATGTGACATGCACTAACATTTCATTAGTTAAATTTATGATCAAAATTTGACACAGATTACAATGGGGACCAATAAACCAGGACGGAGGTAGTAGTTATGGGATTACTAATCTAGAAGCCTAAAAGAACTGGCCCCTGGTACTCCTACTAGTAGTAGTACTCAAGTTGGAATTCCAATTGCACGGCACAACTTGTTAGGCAAAAAATTCGATACAGGGTGTAGGAAGCGGTTTGGGAATTTGCATGCCTTTCCAACCAGTGAGATGCTCCGTACAAAGTACGACAGAGAAATAACCACAGAGAAGGAAGCTAAAAGTAAACAATCAAACGAGCATTTTTGCATTTGTTTTGCATTGAATCGTTTCACAAGCTTGACTAGTGCTGTTTTTCTACTTTTACAAAAACCGCATCGTAATGTTAAAACGTGCATTTGCACGTACATAAGTAATAGTAGTACTCCCTCCGTCTAGGTGTACAAGTCTTCCCTCCTTCTTGGTCACCGTGCACAACCAAAGATGACTTATTGACCTGGACGAAGGGAGTAGCACAGTCTGCAAGCATATATCGAGAGAGACGTGTAGTCCGATAGTATATAGTAAAGTTTGTGCTATATGCACGTACTTGCAAAATGCGTAATAATACACAACGTTTCCAAACTTTCCCTTTTACATACTTAATTAAGGACGCTAAAAATTCCTGAACGTTCGGGATTTATCATTTGCGTCCCAAAACTAATGAGATCGCCTTACGAAACAAAAATTATACTCCTCCTAAAAGCCACGGCGCTCGCAGGAGCGCTTGTGGCGCGCCACGAGTACCCTCATGCACGGCCGTTTCCCAGCGCACCGACACAACGTCTCTTCCTCAGCCTCGCAACTCGCGAGGTGCTGATTGGCGGCTTGCCGGCGAGCGAGCGCGACCTCACCGGTGTGGTGAAGCGTGCACCCGGTCCATGTACCGCCAAGCGTAAATGAGGTGCTTGCGCCCGACTGCACTCAGGGCGTCGGCACGGGCGTCCTCCACCACCCTCACGGCCCTCGCACGAGCCTTCTGCCAAAGAACCAATTGCTTGACTCTCTCGGACGCGACATAGATCTCCCAGAAAGCTTGTTGCACGGTGCGCTTCTCTTTCTCGGCCTTCTTCTCTGCCTCTATTTTGGCGCGCTCTGCTGGAGGCAAAGCCTCCCACAAGGCGACATCCATTTCTTTCCAAAGCTCCTCAAGGCTGGGGGGCTCGGCGGGCGGTGCGACATTCTCCTTGTAGCGAGGAGCCGATGCGTCCTCCGACGTGCGTGCTAGCGAGATTGGGAATGCCGACGCGTCCACCTCGACGCGTCGCGGTGAGGAGCGGAATGCTGATGCGTCCTCCTCGACTAGTGGCGGCGAGGAACAGAACATCGACGCGTCGCGTCGTGGCGAGGAGCAGAACGCCGACGCATCCTCCTCGGCTAGTGGCGGCGAGGAACGGAACGGCGACGCATCACGTAGCAGTGAGGAGCGGAACGCCGACGCTTCCTCCTCGACTAGTGGCGGCGAGGAACAGAACGGCGACGCGTGACCGTCCGCGTGGTGCAGCAAGGGGCTCCTAGGGCTTTGGAGGGGTGATGCCATGGTGGTCGACATGAGAGGAAGGGGGAGGAGATAGCGATGAACGTGAATGTGAGGGGGAGGAGATAGCGATGTCGTGGGAGGCGCAGTATTTATAGCGAGCAATGGCACACCTACGTAAGATATGGACTGAGCTGCACTGACTTAACTACAGGTCTAGTTGCATCACTGACATGTGGGCCAAAACACTACTGGGCCCTTATGTCAGTGACCCAATGCACCTGAAGTTAAGTAAAAGCTACGTGGGCATATTTGTGGGAGTAAATTACGGGGGAGCGAAGGGTTGGAAATATTGCTGGTCACAACGGATTGGACGAGTGTGGGGGAGAAGAGTCATGCATGCAGATTTTTTCACACGGGGTGGAGTGGTGCGACCGCCGGAGGGAGAAGGATAGTTTGGTAGGCATATTGTTTCCACACATGGAGAGGAAAAGATTTGGAGACGAACGGGCTTCCTGCAGGTATGGGGAATGGTGCATACTAAGTCACCTTGCATGCCGGGCTAGGTATAGTCTCAAGTCATTAAAAACATACATGCCCCACACATGTTCATATTTCAAGGTGCACTAAATTATTGCATGCGATGATTAAGGCTGGCCATCATGGTGGTATCTATCTGGTATCATGCACACGGGAATAGCAAACATGCTGATGTGGCAAAGAATTAAAGAAGACAGGGGGGTTAGAGTAACTAGTGTTCATGAATGCATTGGTTAACACATTTTTTGTGAAGAACGACATCATTAGTTGAGTACTTTTGCAGACTTCAAAAACTATTCAACCGCCTCTACTATATTGCTAAGAGTAGGTGAAATTTTTGAGTCGAGCCCTTTAAACTAGAAGGGAGGTAGTGGTACTCTAATAGCTAGGTGTGTAAGTCATCTTACAAAAACCAAATAATCTCAAAACACGTAGGTGCAGTGCATTAACTTCTACCTCGTTTCTTGTTTCTTGACAAATCAACCAATAAGAGATGAGGGTGTGCATGCTTTTAATGACCTAAGACTATCAAACATGACATGCAGTGGTTAGTTCATTGCATGCAATACTATTTAATTAGAAAATAAACATTAATGTCTCTCGTTTTCCCCTCCTCCTTGGTCTCGGTGCACAGCCTAAGATGACTTACTCACCTAGACGGAGGGAGTATCAACATTCACAATGTCAAATCAATATTTTTACACTCATTATAAAACGTAGTTCTTATACTCATTATAATCAGTATTGTAGATATTGATATTTTTAGTATAAATTTGGTCGTGGGATTTCATTGATGCCTGTCAAAGCATGGAGGAAGCGGAGCTTAGGGCTTGCATTGTCGGTCTCTACATAGGTATTTCTCTTCATAATCCTGTAATTTTAGAGACTGATTGCGCTTTTGTGGTAGCGTCTCTTGCATCGGGGGACTATGACAGGTCTGCTATGCGTGACCTGAAGATGAAAGCGTTGAGCATCTCGAAGTTGATCAACAATCTTCAATTGTCAAAGATTAGCCGTGTGTGGTGAATATTGTATCGAATGAGTGTACTGGTGTGGCTGGTTAATTAATATAAGGTGGTGTTCAAAAAAAGTATATATTTGGTCAAACACTTTGCAAACGGTTGACGGGAGTAAAAAGGACCAGAGGGAGTATCATGCATGCGGAATAGGCAAAAAAATTTGCTCATTTATAGCCGGTCGAAGTCTCAAAGGGCACGACCGCGCGAGGGAGGCGAAGGTCGTGGGAGGCGCAACGGTTTACAGAATTAAGTGAAGTTACATCCACGCGCCGGCATGGCATGCAAACAGGCAGAAGCTATACCGTCAGGCCTACGATATGGGTCTAGTAGACATGACATCTAGTGGGTCCCGCATAGTTCCCGAGAACTCTTTGGGGGCTTGGAGCCATTTATCCACCGGGCAAGCCAGCAACCCCACACTGTTCGCACGCCCTACTCGTCCCCGTCTTCTACCTCACAACAGTTCGCTCCCAGTCGTCCCGTCCTTTCACATTAGTTCGCTCCCAGTTTTTGCGGGGTACAACAGTTCAACTTCTCCTAACCCTCCTCCAAAATCCATGGCCTCCCAAATCTCCATGGTCGCCGCTGAGTACCAGGTTAGAGCCATCACCGGCGATCAGTTCATCATCATCTACACACGTGGATCCGCGACGGTGAAAGCATGGCTTGCTCGCTTCCTACGCATGTTCAACAGTTCAACGGATGAGTGGGTCGCTGGGCTAGATGTTGAGTACACCACAGTCCTGGGACGAGAGAAGGATCTAAAGGAAGAAGAGAGGAAGAAGCCCGCCGTGATCCAGGTTTGCGTACATAACGTTTGCTTGGTCTACCACATATGCCATGCCGACGTTGAGTGCCAGGATTTTAAGAACTTCCTCAAGGACAAAAGAGTGAAATTCGTTACTGTAGGCTTTAAGAACGACAGGGATGTCCTGCGTCGGATAGGTCTCGTTGTAGGCCAGCCCTTCGATCTCCAGAAGGCAAGCCTGGTGTCCTCCTCTCAACCTTCAATGCTGACCCTGGCAGCAGCCATGATTGATCCTTCGTACGCTAAACTGAAGAAACCTCATCACGAGTTTCATCATGCATGGGAGTCGAAGACATTAGATGAAGATCACATCCTGTACGCAGCAATGGATGCCTACCTTTGTTTAAATATCTACATGGGTTGGATGAAGAAGCAGAGCCCAGTGTCCGGTTCAAGCAAAGAAGCGTCGGCGAAGAGGAAGAGGAAGAGGGACGAGGACGAAGTCGAGGACGTGGACTCGGACTCCGAGTAGGTGGCAGTGCCGTCGCTCATGCTGGTTCTACTGCAGTGTCAAGCGGACTAGTTGCTTAGTTTATTTTCAAGGGTGTGTTGTGCTGAGGCCCCAGCAGAACTATGTTTATGTTCTTTCTCGTTATTTGAACTCTTTAGTACGTAGAGTAGTACTAGTACTATGTCTTACTACTGTTCTTCTTGCAGTTGGTACTACTGCTCGTACCTTCGTGTTCCTACTGTACTTAATACGTTCGTCCTAGTAGTGTAATTTGGGTCAGTCGATTTGTGAAAGAAGTTCGGCGGAGCCAAGGAAGAAGACGGCAGAAGAGGTGGAAGAAGCCCTTCTAGCCATCCATGTTGCATCAAACGGCTCACATGAGTCGACTGACCCAAATTGCTCCTTCAGATTGGAGGATCCACGTGGCATTCAAGGTCTCGAAGGTAGATTCCGCGTCCGCACCCGGTTTGCGGGCTCGACGCGCGCGCGACCGGCTTCCGCCGCGACAGCCACCATGCGCGCCTCCTCCGCGCGGGCGGAGACGACAATGACACGCTAGTTCCTCCTTGCCGGCGTGCTGGAGCACGCGCTCGTCCTCCTCTTCATACGTTGCGTGCATAGACGCGGCTCCACCAGCTGCTCGCGTGCTTGGCAGCGCGGCGGCATGGCGACGAGGGACTACAGACGACGTGAGCGGGCAAGCCTTCGGCTTCATGGCACAGGGCTGGCAGCGACACGGCGGTGATGGGCGAGAAATTGTTGTCCGGAGTAGGTGGGCACCGGCATGCGCAACGCCGGCGGCGGCATATTGATGAGTGCGCGTATGGGAGCTTACTTTAGTTTTATTTGAGGTTGGTCAAACTTAAAAGAAAACCGTACTAGTACACGTAAACATTAGACTTAGGCAGCGCTTTTATTAAAAAAAATTGAAGTTAGTACCACAGCCACGATACGGAATCCTGTACAAGCGCGTGAACCACAGCCGCGCGGTCGATCGAACGGTGCGTCGTCGTGTCGCGCTCGAAGGACATCCACCAAACCTTTTTGTGTGTGTGAAAACAATCCTCGAATATTACTCAACTTTTTTTCCTGGGAAAGTTCTTGACGCTGCAATATTTCCATATATTTGAATTTAGCTCCAGTTTGTGTTTATTTGGATTTGGACGTTCTAGGTGCGCCCTAGTTTTTTCAATACTTATTTTGTGTGTGTGACTGTGAGAGAACGTGTGTATGTGTCCATATGTGTGTTGTGGCGGAAGGGCGATGTGGAGAGGGTGTGCGTGTGATACAGACATAGAGAGGTGTGAATATGCAAATGATCATGCATGAGTGAGACATAGACAGATGCCGATACGTTGTGTATACATGAGAGAACAGTCTTCTAGTTTACTTGTGTGTGTGTGTGTGAGAGAGAGAGAGAGATAGAGAGAGAGACGAGCATCTGTAACACAACAACTATCTCTCTCGATTCGTCCGTCCCTCGCACGATCGCATGCAACATATGCATCCACGCGCACATTTTGACACCCTCACTCGGCCCCTGCCCACCTCAAGGCCCGCACAATCTCTTCATGAATACCCGTTTCTCTCCTTAGGTTTGTTTTCGCTCAATATCTGACACACACACACACAAACACACACACACACACACACACACACACACTCCCCCGAGCACACAATTCATCCCCATCCAAGGTTATACGGCGACCCTGCCCACCTCAAGGCCCGCACAATCTCTTCGTGAATACCCATTTCTCTCCTTAGGTTTATTTTCGCTCAATATCTGACACACACACACACGCGCACACACACACACACATGCGCGCGCACAGCACAACACACACACACACTCCCCCGAGCACACAATTCATCCCCATCCAAGGTTATACGGCGACCACTATCGCTTGTGCTTCTTTGCACCCCAACATGCACAACACCTCAATCTTCAAAGAGGGCATCGAGCAGATCGAAGACGGCGACCACACCGCGCTAGAGAATGCGGGGTCATTTGGAAGCAGGGTGATGTGACGACGGCTGACTGACTCCTCCCCCACCCTCTCTCTCTCTCTTGCACAAAATTACCAATCCCTCTCTCCCCCGCACAAAATTGTCAATCCCTCAACCCATGAGATCCTTCCCCTCTCGTCCATGTTTTTCCAGCTCTCTCATCAAACATGTTGTCTCTTCTCCTTCCACGTATACAGAATCACGTATATTACATGTCTCCATCTTTCTCACAGACCTAACTTCTTCCTCTCTCTTTCTCTTTCTCTCTCTCTTTCTTGTTATGTTTGTCTCCTACTCTTTCGTCCACATACATACAATCTTTCCCGCCCTATCTTCTCCATCTTCAAAAGCTCTCTCTGCACGTTTCATTCACACAACGGGATATGCCAAAATGTTGCTTCTATAATGGATGATGTAGAGTTTTGTTTGTTTTTGTTGCATCCTACAAAGTAATAACGATGAAATGCATTTAGATTCTCATTTGACTGGGATTATGTGAGTTTGAGCATGTTGTGAAGTACTATAGACCTTGTATACATCTTGGGATTCGACAATGATTGTAACTATTGAATTGTATAGACCATTAATCGAAGTCATAGCCTATATATTTTCACAATTTCAACAAATGATTAGTTCACTACAAACTAAGAAAACAAATGTGTACTCCCTCCGTTTTTATTTTAGTCCGCGTATTAGCATTGGTCAAAGTCAAGTTTTGTAAACTCTCAGAAAGCTTATAACAAAAAATATTAACATATACAATAACAAATAAATACCATTAGATTCATTATTGAATGTACTTCCACATCATACATATTTGTTATGGTAAATGTTTATATTTTTATATAAACTTGGTCAAACTTTAGGAAGTTTGACTTCGGTCAAACCTAATATGCAGAGTTTACTACTACTACTCGCTAGTTGCTTAGCCGAATCACTCAACACGCCACACGGGGAGTCCAGTGTCACAAAATTTTGAGGTCGGCGGGAAAATCTCCCGCGACCCTGATTCGAGGAGTGGGAAGTTACCATCATAGCCTTCGGAACAGGCCTACAGACGACGCTTGGTAGGGGGCTGTTTTCGTAACTTCAGGTTCACCCTACCCAGCCAGCCCCACCCCGGCACCCAGAGTAGTACACCTGAATACTCCCCATTTTCTATCCCCACCGCAAAATAGACTTCTCCATGGCACCGCAGCCTTCGTGCTCCTCCCCTTTACATCGGCGCACTCGTCCACCGCAACGCATCTGCCTCATCGACGACCTCGTACGCCGCACTGGAGCCGGTCCACCGTCATCGTCGTAGACGGAGCCTCTTCCCCGGCATCGTCTTCCACGGTCTCGGATCTGCTTCCCGGAAGCCGACGCCAAGCGCAGAAGTACCACCGTCGTGGACAATGAACTGACTCCCGTTGCCGACCATGACTCACAGAGGTCGCCGCGACCATCGTTCTCCTCCTCGATTGGTAATGTGTGTATTGAATCACTTAGCAGTACATGTGTAGTTCCAATTTTGTTCATACCTACCCTTCAATTTTCCTGGGTGCTATTGTTCCCGTAAAAGTAATTGGTTATAGCCTCCATTGTCCAACAGAATATCAGCTTGTAATTGTGCGTCGCTCCTGTATCGCGCTGTGCTTGGGTAGGTTTTTCATCTGCAACCAGCAGTGTGGCAAATGATGGAAAGGTTTTTAGAACTAGCAAGATGCCCATGCGTTGCACGCATCAAGATGCATTTGTATGAGTAGTTTATCTTGTGGGAGAAAAGGATGAACGAGGGAAGGCCTTATTTGCAAATCTGGAGAGGGGTATGGGTATCTTTTTTATCTATCTATGCTGAGAACTATCCTCTACTCTCTAGTATCTACTTCTCGATCTCAGCACTGTAAACACTTTTTTAAAGCGCCGCGCGTTGCGATTCTGTTGGAGATGCTCTAACATGGCAGACGAGTGCTTTAATGTTGCCCACAAGATGAGCGAGTATTACTAGTAGTATTTTTCTTGCCATGTTGAGATTTTAAAACCACGAGTGTGAACATGCAGAGGAGCAGTGAAGACCAAACACGGGATATTCGGGACATCTTCAAGGAGCGTCGCAAGTTAAAGAGGAGCTGCACCGAACCTGTAAAATGAGCTTTGGTAAGTAACACCCTTTCAATTACTTTCGTTTAGCCTCGTGTTCTTCGATGTGTATATGTTGTAGTTTCTGTTTCTCTTAAGCGTGGTGTTCTTCGATGTGTAATAAGAAGAGTCTTAATCGTCCTAATGCTTTCGTTTTTAACTTGATGTAGGAAGTGGGTGTTCTCACCTTGTAGTCTGTTTTTATATTTCTTTTCCTTTTGAATTCACTTCTCCGAGTTCTGTTTATCTGGCTTCTACTAAATGGATCTAGGTTTCTCTGAGTATTGATCTAAAAAAGAAGTAACTTCATGTCAGGATGCAGTTCCTGCGAGGAGGGAAGTATGGTCAACCTCGAGATCATGTTTCCAAAATGAAGCTGGATTACACACAAGGTGCCAGTTCCCTAATGATGCTGGATTAGACACAAGGTGCAAATTCCCAGATGATGCTGGATTACACACAAGCCAGGTGGAGTCGTCAGCTGTTCGTGTCCTCGTGGCATTAGTAAAGGCTGAAAGAAAGCGTGCAGCAGCCCTTGAGAATGTAGCTGAGTTCCTGAAGAAGCGAAAAGAGCAATCAGATGCTCTCTTCACCCAAGCCAAAGAAGAGATGGAAGAAGCCAGAAATAAGCTAGCAGAGGCAGAGCAGGCTAGGCGTCTCCTGCTATCTAAAACTGTTGTCAATACAAAATTTCCTTCATAATAGCTAGGTTCAAATGTTTATCCAGTCAGCATGCCTGTTGTGATGTCTGTGCATCTACTGATGTGGCACAAAATGTTTTTTTGGGTCATGTAATAACAACAATTACTTTCCAAACAATAACAGACGAAGCATTGGACATGGTATAGTTCACGCACAAGCCCGACATTCCAAGTTCAACTTCCACATCAAACCCATGTTCACAGATATCTGCACATTCATACATAATGTCCACAACCATGATTCACTTCAAAGCCAAAAAAATGTGAGGAGAGTTATAAATAAAGAAAAACCTCTACTAGTTCCTGCTACCAGTGCGAGCACAACAAGTCAAGACCATGCGTAAATTAATTATATTTTAGTCATTCTTTGTGTTCTAAAATGCCTGCCGGCTCGCGGAAGGACGTGTTGCCGGCACACGCGCGGATTCAATGAAGGCAGGCGGGGCAGTCTTAAGCTGGTTGCACGCGGCGAGGAGGCGTGCTCAGCCGGGCCTGCAGCGAGTGCGGCCCTCTTGGCCGGCGCGCCGGTTCAATGCCTGCGCTATGAGAGGTCGCGTCCGTGTCAGAGCAATCACTCCCTCCAGTCCTTTTTTCTTTGGGTATAGCAAAATCTCGTTTTCCATTCACATTTTACAAGTAAAATTCATGGACAAACTTTGACCCAAAGTGCGATGGGGACTAGTAAACTAGAATGGAGGTAGTAATTTTTTTAATCAAAGAAGGGTTTCCCCTTCCGATTACTGAAAACCAGCATCTAAATCTAAACCATAGTATTTGCCCTAGAACTACCAGGTTCAACATCTCGTAACATAAACCCATACAACCATACGCCAAGGAGGTACGTAGTACTATGAATTCCATTTTCGCTCCATACCAATCATTCCAAAAACTACTTACTACTTATAACGTGCCATTGAAAATCGGAACTCTTAACCCCGCTAAAAAACAATATTTTAAACGTGGCTACTCGATCTGTGGCAACTGGCGAGCCACCGCGCTCCAAGTCATTCACCTGTGGTCCCGACCATCAACTCCTACAAAGGTGCTCCACCACGTACCCGGTACCCACGAATGCAGCAATCATGCACCTAGGGTTTTAGGGTTTATTTGTTAGCATCGCCTTTACGTAACACTCATGTATATGTACTCCACCGTTTATCTGGTGTCCAAAAAATTATAATAACTACTAGCAATGTGCGAATGCATTGCCACACGATCAAAGTAGATTAATACATATTCACCGATTTGATAGAAAAAAAAGTCTAGTTTTGAAATACGTATATCACTAAAAATATGTTATGTTTCACTCAAAATATATTCATTTGGCAGTTTTGATGAGATAAGGGAGGAATGTTGTTGGTTTCAAGATTCGAGAAGTGGTATATGTCTAATTTCTACTCTTACTAGCAAGATGCCCGTGCGTTGCATGGAACATCAAGATCTTGTGGGAGAAAAGGATGAACGAGGGAAGGCCTTATCTGCAAATGTGGTGAAGAGTGTGGGTAAATTGCCATATTTTCCTTCCTATCCGTCAGATATAAATCGGACGACCTACATTGCAGGATGGCAGGCCCACCATCATCACCAACTCTATTTTTTATCCCTACTCTTATAAAAAGCATTGTCGGTGATGATCGTGTGGCCGTCCGATCTATATCTGACGGATAGGAAGGAAACTATGGCAATTTTCCAAAAAGATACCCACACCCCTCTCCACATTTGCAAATAAGGTCTTCCCTCGTTCATCCTTTTCCCCCACAAGATAAACTACTCATACAAATGCATCTTGATGTTCCGTGCAACGCATGGGCATCTTGCTAGTTGTTGCAAAAAGCCCATGTGTGTGTGAGAGAGAGGGAGAGTGGAGGAGGATGGAGTGCATGTGTGACAAAGACACAAGTAGTGTGTGTGCGATAGGTATCAGCTTAAAATGAGGCGATAGTGTGTGTGTGCACGATCGAGAGGGCGTGTCTCAAGAAGGGAAGAAAAAGCTACATAGATACAAGGAGCGGGAGAGAGACATGTATGCGATGGTGGAAGCATGAGTGTGCGGGTGTATAAACCTATCTAGAGGCTAGCTAGTCGATAAATGTTTGTGAGAGAAATACGAGTCGGGGTGCGAAAGCAAGAGTTTTGTGTGTGTGAGAGAGAGAGACGGTAGTCGGGAAGGGGAGTGGAAGCAGGAGTTGTGTGTGTGTGTCTGTGAGAGAGAGAGAGAGAGGAGACGGTAGTCGGGGTTGTCTGATCGGTGTCAGTCTGGGATGGAGACGAAAAGGAGACCGCAACAAATGTTGTGTCTACAGGAGAGAGAGAGAGAGTAATTTTAGTGGTATGAGTCATATGTAGAGACATATAGGGTGTGTGAGAGAATCCCATAGAGAGAAAGACAAAGTGAAAGACGAGTGGAGACTGTGTGTGTGGCGGTGAAAAAGAAAGCTTAGGTACCGAGTGATACCAGAGAACAGTAGAGACGTGAGAGATAATGAAAACCGTGTAATGTATAATGATACGGAGAGTGTGACACTTCTCAAGGGAGACGTCGAGAGACCATGTTTGCGAGGATAGGAGAAACATGAAGTGAGCGTGCGGGTGAGCTGGAGAAAAGAGAGTGATAGCTACCTGAAGGAGCATGCATGCGAGAGAGATGGGCGTGAAAGGAGTGAACAAAAAAGGGATTCAAATATTTGAATTCGAGATGATGATACATGTAATCCATACTCGAACCAAAATTGATCTATCAAACATGCATACTCATATGAGTTCACGCACATCTATGTTATTTAATATGTAGATATTACTGATCCATACATTTTAGTAGAACATAATTTGGTTAAATTTTTTTGAATTCAACCTTAAGATTTCGAGATCGTTGTATTTGTAAATCATATTATACATATAAAGGAGCAGAATTCTTTGTTGTGCTTTTGAAAGTATATATAAAAAATGATGTATATAGTATGTAATTCCAATTGAAAATGGATCCCGCCCGGAAAAAATAGTAGAATACAAACGGGATTCGAATTGAGTTGGCACGGTAAACGTGCACTGTGCAAAATTTGAACGAAGCGGGGAAAGTCGCAGTAACCGCCCGAAACCAAAATCTGTGAGATGGAAATCACTACTGCCTATCCCTGCCACGCAAAGCCTATCTGCTGGATATCTATAGGTTTCGATAGGGGTAGGTTTGTAATTTCACCCAAACATGACGTAACCGCCTCTCACCCGGATTCATACATGGTGGGCCCCAAAACATAGTGTGCCCTCGGCCGAAATCGACTCCCTCCCCGATTCATATTCATACACGGTGGGCGCCAAAAACAAACTCTCGTCGGCAAATATTTGGTGTATGCAAGATTACCGTCCTATCCCCAACCGACTAATGTTGTTGTGATGTAGTAGAAATTTGAAACAGGGGCTAAGTTTGTAAATTTCCTCGCATTTGAGACAAGCACGCCCTGAATACATGGTTCCCCCCTTCCTCTCTACCTCCCTTTTCCCCATTCGTACTCCGTGGGCGCCAAAACACCCTCTCCACCCCACCCTCCTCCGTCCGCCGCTGTCCGCCACCCCATCCACCGCCGTCCTCCTCCACCATGCCAGAGCTGATACCCCGACACCTCCATCCATTACAAGAGATCGACCTCCCTCATCCATGCCTTCGGACCGGGATCCTTGCATCCCGTCCTCTCGCTTCATCCCCGCCGTCGTCCACCTTGTCGGCGCCCCTCCTACGACCATCTTGTCCACCGCGCCCTGCCGCCACCGTCTGCCCTCCTAGATCTGCTTCCACGCCACCGACAGCCATCGCTACCGCAGCACCGTCAAATTCTCAGCAAATGCATACACGGTGCTGCACCTGAGGCGGTACTCTTTTATATCTGCTCAACTTATTTATCGCAGCAAGAAAATAGATCGCCACTGCTTTACTCTGATTTCTTGTCTTGGTTGCGAAGTTGCCTTTGTCCGGTTTGCACCTTTAGATCTGCCATGGCACGCTCAACACTATACACCCAATGCTTATGGTTTTCCCCTTTTATATTCCACACTAGTTAAATCACAGTAGACTAAATTTGAAAATTGGGTCAGTCAGTTTTTCAGAGCTCGCCGGAGTTTGTCGGTGCAATCCAAGGGGCTTGGGTGGTTGTGGGGCCTCGCCGAACAAAGAAAACTCTACGCGGGTGGGGGTGGGGGTGGCGGAGGAACACAGGCGGTGGGGGCCGGTGGTCCGGCCGGCGGCCCGTGTGGTGTTCTGTATGGGAAGAATCAAAGATGAGGAAGAAGAAGGGTTAGGAGACGTAGGATCTTCATCCAACCGCCTGAAATGGTCGAGAGACAGCTGGGAGTTGCATTCTTAATGCGCTCTGGTTCATCATGTGTGGGCACTGCGCAACCAACATTTTATTATCCAAAATCTTCTTGCTCTTCTTTACCATGTTTGATAGTGCTGGCATGTACGTGATCGATAGGCTTTCAATTACTAGCGGCAATACAACACCGTATTTTCAAGCCAGTTCCACTTTCCCGATTTATATATCGTGGTTATGGTGTACCCCTGTTATGTACACTATGATCTGCCTAGTTGTTCTGTGCTCTTGTTATCATGGTTTGGCAATAAACTATCTATACGGTATATTATGAACCTATCATCTGCCAGCTATCCTTACTTCTGGAGCCTATTTTTTTGTGTACTTGTGCCAGATTATATAAATGCACGCACGATATTATAGCACACATGAGCTCTCTCATCAGAATCCAGTGATAGCACATAAGTGTTTACAGGGGCGCCCCTATATTAGAATATCATCTGCATTACAAAGATAATCTCACAACTATTTATGTTTTCATGGTTCTCAGATATTATACGCAATTACAGTGAATATCAGAATCCGCGCATCAGAAGAATATTGTGGAACACTGCAATGACTTACAAAATTGGCACCAAGGCATTGAGTGCCATTCTGGAAGCAATGAAACTCGTATGCTCCTCACCTATTGATTCTTGTTTAGAATATCATCCTAATGACTATTCTAACCTCGAGGAGTCAAAGGCAGATGGCATGTCCTGTTCACCCATCAAGGTGCCTGTTCTAATTTGGCAAGGTTTTATTGATTGCGCGTATCTTGCATATGTTGTCTTGCATTTCTTCTACTTTGTTGCACCACCATCTGCTTAGTTTACTCATCATATAACTCGAGATGCCATGCCCATCCATTATCAATACATATTCCATTTGTCGTCATACCATGTTTTTCCACTCAAATGTTGTTCTTGTGCATCAGACATCAAAAAGGAAGAGGGTGATTGCCAAACCTGAAGGAGCACGAGCGTAGTCATTGAAAAACGTGGTGGTGCTGGAGAAATCAGACAGCGCCCCACTTATATTGGATGTACAACCAGTGACACAAAACATAGGACCGACTCCAGCAGACTATACCCATACTTCACTGGCCACACCACTATCCCCACCACATAGGACCTGCACTCCAGCAAAAGGTATACCGATTTCATTTGCCATAGCACCGGCCATACCACAGAAAAATCCCACTCCAGCAAAAACTACAGTAAGTCCACCGGCCGAAGACCTATCCCAACTGCAGAGACGGCCAATTCCTGTAGATTGGAACCCCATTCCATTTATTCCCAGTTTAAAAGACAATGCTTTCAATGTTGTTAGGGACTACATGCATATATTCCCATCATGGGAAGATTATAGCGAAGACAAACACCATTTTCACATCTTCCTGTCCAACTTACGTGTAAGTGCTATTATTCATGGTTATTATTTTCCTGTTTTCTGCTGATCGAACACATCAATGATTTACATTACATTGTTGTAACTAGGTGAGGGTCAATCTGGATAGTCATGACAAGCAAAGCTTGCTTGTGCTTTTCAAGGAAGCATTGCAGCAGTATCGGTGTTACCTGAGGAAATCACACTTTGATGGCAAGTCTATAAACGAATTTCCGGTGAAGTCTGTTGTGCTAAATTTAGAAGACATTGAATGGAAAAACCTTGTTATGCACTGGTCTCATTCCCAGGATGAGGTACTGTCTATGAAATCACATGACAATTTGAACTTCTACTTTTCCGCATGTGCCTTACGGATCTTTTTTGCAGGAAATCAGCTCGAAGAAGAATTCCAGTTTGAAAAGAACGACAGGATATTGCAAATATGCTGCCCGCTGCTTTGCTCCTGTTAGTACATGTTGTCCTGTATCACTATACTTGCATACATACCTGGTTCATTATGTGACAGCAGTATGCATGATAGCTTGCTTATCAATTGTTCGCTCCAAATTATTTGATCTGTATGAATGGTTAAATTAGTGTAGAATATATCCAATGCCAATGAAGTTTTTTAGCTCTGCATTGTTCTTGTAAGTACATGTTGTCCTTTATCAGTGTACTTATATTGACAGGTAGGTGTTCATGTACCATCACTCTGCAGCTTATTTTCCTTTGCCCTCCATTTTCTACACATCAGATCTATATTTACTCTTACCATAAGGTTGGTACTGAAGAAGTTTAGCTGTGCATTGCTCTTGGCTGTGCCTTTTGCCTATATCGCTGCACATACATTTATAGCTACTTGGTTATATAGCATCACTCTTCATCTTATCTTAAATATTCTCCATTTTTTCGTATATTATCACATCTATATTTACTCTTAACAAAATGTAGAATAAAGGCAATGCTTATGAAGAAGATTCTGTGCTAAACTTCTTGAATTCCCCCCCCCCATCAGCATGGACAAGGGCTTTATAGAGCCTGTCTTCACCAGTAATGTAAGTTTGTCCTTCTCAAGCCTTCAAACTTTGTTGTGTATATTTGGTTAGGCATGACTGCAACAGCTGTTTATTTTTGGTGTTTGCATCAAATTGCATGTTTAAAGTTTATTATGTAGTTCATAAACAAAAGTTTGTCCTTCTCAATTTAAGTTTTCAGTTGTACAACCAAGTTCCTTCTTCATACCATGTAAATTAAACTATTCAGAGCAAGTGATCTTCTTTTGCACTGCATGTATGCTTCTGTTCCTCATCCGTAATCCAGTGGTGTGGTGAACCTACCCACTACAACACAATGTCATATTCTGCAATGTCTTAACTATGAACAATGTCATATCATTCTACTATTATTTAAACCGTCTCTTTATTTGCCAATCTGAAATGGGATAAATTGACAGCACACTAACCATTGATACTTATGAGTTCTTGATCTGTAATCCAGTGGTGTCGTGAAGCTGCCAACTCCTTCACAATGTCATTTCCTGCCATGTCTTGACCTGAACAATACCATATTGTGTTAATGCAATTTTAAAATGTGTCACTTTATTCATCAGTAAGAAATGTGATGAATTGTCAGCACTGATACTTTTATGTGCGAAGCCTATCATCTGTCTGCTTGTTTATCTTTCAGAGTGAGGAAGATATAAGTGTTGAACAAGCGCAGTCTCATCATCTTGCTCAGCTGCTTGCGCTGCAGCTCCCCAGCAGGGCTAACCTTTCTTGAACTCTATTGAAGTGATGTCGGTTTTGTATATTATTTTGTCAGTGTGTTTATTTGCACTGGTGGCGATCTTTGATGCCCAGTGTATGTAATATGTTGTCTACTTGTGCTTTATTATCGTAGTGGCGAACTTTGATGCCCAGTGGATGTAATATGCCATAATTTCTTTATGGTATAGTCTAGGTTTTTTCTTATTCACGATGCTACAGTTATTTTATTGTATATATGTCCTGTCTTCGCAGTAAACCGGCCAAACCGTAAAATTACGGTACATAATTGGGCCGTCATGCAATCACGATGTATGATCCGCATCATGGGCCCGGTCAAACTGGCCCACTAGTAGATTCGGGCCTTTAATAGGCCGAGTAACCCCTGGTCCTCTTTTTGCAAGAAAACTCAATGGGCTTTTAGGAGGCTGGGCCTGCAACGTGCCGAATAGCTCACGGGCCGGCGGCAGCCCGAAATGGACCCCGGCCCATGATTGTGCGAATCAATTCACGGGCTTTTAACAGGCCAAAGTTGTCACGGTCATTGTTTGGCCCAATCAGATATCGACTCGAGCAGGCCGGATGCAAACCGGGCCGTAGTTAGGCCCAACTATATGACAGGCTTTTAACAAGCCGAAATTAATATAGGGCCGAAATGTTAAATGGGCCCTTAATAGGACAAAACTAATATCAGGCCGGATTACTAAATGGGCCTTTAGCAAGTGGGCCCAAAAGCATAGCGTCCAGTCAACGGGCCGAATCTGATATGGGCCATAATTGAGCCCAAAGCCTCTTAAAGGGCCGGACCTGATCTGGGCCGTGATTTGGCCCAGAAAGTGGGAGGCTTTTAACGGGAGGGATCTTATATGGGCCATTATTAGGCCCGGAATGTGGCAGGCCATTAATGGACTGGATCAATTATCGGTCGGCATTTGGCCCAAAACATGGCAGTTAGTTAATGGGTCGGCCTACTAGGGTCCTCAAAATCTTGTGGGCCTACAGCTGGGCCGACCCATTAATATCGGCGCAATCTCGTGGGCCTTTAGCTGGGCCGGCCAATTATGATTCGCAAGAATATTGTGGGCCTTTACCTGGGCCGGCCCATTATGGCACACAAAAATCTTGTGGGCCTTTACCTGGGCCGGCCTATTATGTCCCGTGAAATCTTGTGGGCCTTTAGCTGGGCCATCCCATTATAGTCTGCAAAATCTTGTGGGCCTTTAACTGGGCCAGCCCATTAAGGGCCGCAAAATCTTGTGGGCCATTAGTTGGGCCGGCCCATTTAAACTTGTTGGGTCGTGCCATGTGTCGACGTATCATAGGCGCCTTCTGTCCAGTGAGTGGATGACATCTGTCCCAACGATGAGCCGACACGTGTTTCCTCTAGCCAATGATGATTTTACACGTGGAAAATCCCCATTGGTCGGGGCTGTTAACGGGTTATCGGATCCAAAACCCGACCCGATAGCTTAACGACGTTCCGTTACGGTGGATGCCACGTGTCGGTCACCCTTAACGAAAGCACTTTTGTGACGCACGATTTATCGTCATGGAAGTGGACACTTCCGTGATGATAATTTTGGTAATGTCATGGAACACTCCTACGACAGCACAGGTATGACTATCTTGATTATGTCATAAATTTGTCATGGATGTACATGCATGACAAAAAACGCGATCTACTGTGACAAACACGTATCATCACGGAAGTGTTCTTTTTTGTAGTGCCATTCTCGGCGCAGCCGCTTGGACTGTTGAGCGGACTCGAAATAGAACAAGGGCGTTGCCAATAGCGGGAGGGTTCCCTTGCGTGCAGGTTATCCATACAAGGAGCAAAATCATTCGAGGAAGATAACCCTATATAAAGGAAGTTGCTCAAGGTTTTGCATGACTTAGCTTTTTGTCGCCACGCGGATGGTTGTTGCGGCTGTAGACGACACCGCTCGCCTGGCTGATGGCACCAGACTGATGGAGATGACTTTGACCTTCTCTGCCGCCAGCGTCTGCACTGTCACTTTCCTGCACTAGTGTGGACAGACTGGCTCCAGACGAGCCGACCGCTGGGGCCTTCTTCTTCTTCGGATCCATCATGACGAAGGAGTCGATGTGCTAACTTCTAGACCAGATTTTCACAACCTCACGCCCCCTACCTGGCTCGCCAAAGATGTTGGGGAAAACGACACCTATGGGATCCCAAGGAATCCCTTCTACGGTTGGCGGGGGTGAAGAGCTGCGCAAAGAGCAGGTCCATACGATCAACGCGAGGGGATTTTTACCTAGGTTCGGGCTGCAAACGATGCGTAATACCCTAGTCCTGCTTGTCTGTGTTTATTTGGTGTTCTTATGTTCTTGGACTAGCTACTATGCGTGCATAGTTCCAAAAGTCCGAATCCTTCCACAGTATGCCTCGGGCCTTCTTTTATATGTCAAAGGGCTCGTCATAGTGGCACATAGAAGGTGGAAAGTATATAAAGTATACAGGTCTATCACCTGGAATCATAGGACAAATGCATTTAATGCGCCGCCTACATGTCCTCTTGCTTTATCAGGGTCGGCAACAAAGCTCACCCCGTCCGTCGCGGCCTCGCCTTGTTTCGACGCACGTCCAAGCTGATAAGGCATGCAGCACCATGCTGGATGGCTGGTTGTTGTGCTGGTGCAGTGGCAGGGTCTTCATGAAGATCTGCATGCCACGACGCACGTGCTTGAATGGTTGGCCTAGAAGCCGCATGCTGCCACATAGGCGCTTGCCCAGTTGACGAGCTGGTTGCCGCGTTGGAACGGCCACAGGGCAACAGAGCTTTGGTAGGTGTGGGCCTGGCTGCGGCCCTGCAGATGCCCCCGGCAAGGGTCTTGCCGGGGTCTCGTACGCGTCCCCGGCAATGGTCCTGCCAGGGGTCTTCGGCTCTCCCCAGCAAGGATCTCGCCGGGGGGTCTTCGTCTTTTGGTTCTTATCTAGTTTTGTAGGCCTCTGCCCACAAAGATCTGCATGCCACCACGCAGGTGCCTCCAGAGTCTTGGTTCCGATGTTGACGATGGTGTCAAAACTCTTAGGCTCGAGGGTGGTGGCTTTGCTGGTGTTGGGCAAGTTACCCCGGCAAGGCTTTTGCCAGGGCTACGTAGGCCGCCCTGACAAGGGTGTTGCCAGGGGAAACCCGTCTTGTCGCTTTGCTCTTCATGCCTCTGGCTTGAGTGCTGCTTTGGCAGTTTCGTAATTTTCCTTGCTCTGCCCCGCCAAGCATGGCCGCAGGTGTGGCTATGACTGCCCGTGCACAAGTAAAGGGGTACAAAAAGGCCCCTAATTTTGTACACCGACACTAATTGAAGGAGGATGCATCATTAATTGGTCGTTCAACATTTCGGGAACCGCTACCCTCTCCCTCGTCTGCATTAAAGCCGTATCTGGAACTGCACCACCCGTTGTCAAATCGAATTGTACTGCACCGCCCGCTGCACGCCCGGCTAAACACGCCTTCTCGCCTCCATCTATGCCTAGTTACTGAATTTTAGTTGCAAAAATTAGATACTGCTAGCATTTTTTAGCTTCATATTTTGACAAATCGCAGTGTTACAAGGTTGACAAATGGCAATGTTACTAGATTAACAAATGTCAATTTTTTCAGTTTGACAAATGGCAACATACCCAATATGACAGATGCAAATCTTACCAAATTGTTTGTAAGAGGTAGCACATGGGTCATCCAACAGAACCGTTTGCGTTCAAGAGATGCACAAATCCCGCTCTCACTTTGCATACGGGTGTTCTATCTAAAACGTTTGTGATCAAGAGCCATTATAACCAAGACACGTGGCGTCACGTGAATGGTTAACAGAACGCACACGGTTTGAATTATACAAACGTTTGAGATATTAAAGTGGCAGCTATTTTTTCAAAATGCCTTCGTTGGCTGTTATTCGAGTGCGCCTTCTCTCAAATGGACACGAAAAATACCACAGCATGTCGGGGGCCATTCCATGATAGCATGCCAAGTTTCATGAATTTTAGACGAGTTTTGTATTTACTAGAATTTAAAAACAAAGTATCTCAACGCTTTGCCATCAATCAACGGTGCCCTGGTGTTTGAAATTCATTCACATTTCTTGCATTGTACCTAAGCATGCACCCAAGTACAAAGATTTGATTTTTCAACCAATTTATATGCACTGGAGCATGTGCATGTATTCCAAATTTGAATTATGCACATAAATGCATTAAAAACTCAGTTAATGCATAAAAATGTCCAAATGAACCCCGAAAAATCACAAAAATTGACACAACACTCCTGTTGTTCTATGTTGACACGAGAAAAAAAATTGAAAGCAATAAGAGGCAATGGATATCGTTTCGTCCACAAAGGTGGGACGTTCCCTACCGAAACCATCATGATTGTTGTGAGAAGCTCTGGTTTGTGAGAAGCATATACCCAAACCTTCCCCAAATGGGACAAAAATTTACCATGGCATGTTGATGCCGCTCCATGATAGCATGCCAAGTTTCATGAATTTCAAACGAGTATTGGATTTACTAGAATTTAAAAACCAGGTATCTCAATGTTTGCGGTCGAGTGACGGTGGCAGGGTGTTTGACATCCATTCCCATTTCTTGCATGGGACCTAAGCATGCACCCAAGGACAAAGATTTGTTTTTTCAACCAATTTATATGCACTGGAGCATGTGCATGTTTTGAATTATGCACATAAATGCATTGAAAACTCAGTTAATGCATAAAAATGTCCAAACGAAGCCTTAATAATTCCAATTCTTTTACGATACACATATAGTTGCATGTTCACTGCAGATAAAAGGTCTAGCAATTCAAACACCGTCCATTGCCGTTGTGACCCCATTATGTAATTCAAATCAAGACGAAAAATCAAGTAGATCCCACACAGTTTATTATAACCAACCGTGTGAGATGCAGCATAAAATATCTTGGAGCACCGCCAAAGTATAGTACACATACGGCTTATGCGAGAAGGTGCGACCGCTACAGTCCACAGCCTGCTCTAAATAAGGGACCGTGTCTGATGACACTTTGCGCGCCCATTTTTTCGCTGAAGCGATTCCAAATTTTCGGCTTCCGCAAAAATATCTACCTTCCCGCCCCTCCCCCTCACCAAGAGCCACATTTCCCCTATTTCCGCCTTCCTTTCCAAGTTCAAACCTTCACTCCTTGCTTGCAGCATCGCCTCCTCACTGGCAACCCTCCTTCACGCTGCTCAGCCTCGCCTATCCAAGCAGGTAATCCACACCTGACCCCCATCCTCCTCCTCCTTCCACATCCCACGTGATCTGACCGCCGGCGCGAGCGCGACACCTTCCACCCAAATCACCGACCCCTCCACCAAATAAGCGCCGCCCTAAGCCATGGTGCACACAGTATAGCCAGGATCTCAAGGAGCATTTGGCAGCGGAGAAGCAAATCGTGGCCGCATGCACGAATGAGGTCGCGATGGCTGCCATTCGTGCGGACCCCCAGATCTTGGAGGAGCACCTCACCATCGAGGCCACCGTCCACGCCTCGCGCGCCGATGCCATGATGCGGTTGGCTGCTTTAAATGACAGTTCGTGGTGTTTTCTCAAGGCCACCATCGGTGCCTTCAACGAAGACTACGAGGTGTTTTCTTAGCGTGCACATGCTTACCTCATCTCGAGAGCCAGCAGGTTGGTGCTCGGAGTGGCTCAGGCAACTCACCACTACGAAGAGGGCACCCACGATGCGGAGGCCTCGCCCTCTTCCATGTCCAAGGAGCCAATCATCAGCGATATCTCCGACAATGAGGAGTAGCTTGTCTTATTAGCTCACTATAAGGACTCATGTTCAGTTTGCTAGCTACTGCCTTTCATTAACAAATTCTAGTGGATTGTGCTACCTACTTTTACCATGCAATCTTCTGCTCTAGAGTATATGTTCCATATGTCGTGCAATGTGGTGTTCAGTTAACTATTTGGTTCAATTCTGCAAATGTGATGTTCAATTCTTCAGGGTGCAATTTTCCAAGTTGTCAAGCATGCTTGGTTTGGTTAACTGTCTGATCTTCTATTAGGAGTATGTTATATTGTGCAATGTGGTGCTCAGTTAAGGTTTGGTTCATTTGTTGTGATGTTTAGTTAACTGGTTGGTTCAATTCTGCAATGTGATGTTCAATTGTTGTGGGTGCATTCTGTATTGTATACCATGTGAGAAATAAATCGAATTTGGTTGTACTAAATACATGAGAAACAAATACAATTGCTATATTTCCAAGTTGTTAAGCATGCTTGGTTTCGTTAACTGTCTGATCTTCTATTAGGAGTATGTTATATTGTGCAATGTGATGCTCAGTTAACGTTTGGTTCATTTGTTGTGGTGTTTAGTTAACTGCTTGGTTCAATTCTGCAATGCGATGTTCAATTGTTGTGGCTGCATTCTACTATTGTATACCATGTGAGAAATAAATCAAATTTGGCTGTACTAATTACATGAGAAACAAATACAATTGCTATATTTCCAAGTTGTTAAGCGTGCTTGGTTTGGTTAACTGTTTGATCTTCTATTAGGAGTATGTTATATTGTGCAATGTGGTGCTCAGTTAACGTTTGGTTCATTTGTTGTGGTGTTTAGTTAACTGCTTGGTTCAATTCTGCAATGCGATGTTCAATTGTTGTGGTTGCATTCTGTTATTGTATACCATGTGAGGAATAAATCGAATTTGGCTGCACTTAATACATGAGAAACATATACATACAAGTGCTATATTTCCTAGTTCTTAATCATGCTTGGTTTGGATAAATGGGTTTTCCATGTGGCTTGAATTAATCTGATGAATCTGTAATGTGCTTATTTATCATCAACATATTTTACTCATAACATGCGAACCCTTACTTAACCTGATGACTAACTACCTTATATGTGTTGCAGAAATAATGGGAAGCACTGGGGTTTACAAGATGGTACTAACTATTATACCTTGCCTTTTTTTATTCATTTGCCCCATTTCCAATATAGAGAAGATATTTATGCACATCCTTGTTTTCAGGCCTTTCCAAAGCAGTTCACTGATGATTACCTCTCAAATCACCTCTGTGGTCAAGAGGCGAGGAAAGTTTTCATACAACACCCACAGTTCAATATTGAAGTGTTCTTGAAGAGGTCGAAGGATGGACGGTCAATCATCCATAGGCACTAGCCTAAAGTTGCAAATACCTTCAACATGAATGAAGGCTCAATATTCGCCTTCCGCTTCAGCAGTTTTCCAAATGAGATGCATATGTCTATGTACCGTCTATGATGTTAATTTTGGAAGGTTCTAGATGTTGCATGTGAAACTTGGTGCTGGTGCAGTTGTGTAATGGGGTAGCTGAGTGCTGAAGCTATATCATGTTGTACTCGGATGTATTTCAATTATGAAATCCTGCTTCCTTAATATGGAAATGAAATATATTATGTGCTTCATATGAATGTCTGAAAGTGCAACTATCCCTAGGTGGTTTTGGTAATTCCTAACAACATATAGCTCATTGGGCTAATACTATTCCAAGGAAAATATTTCAGGAAAGCTCAATGAATGGCATGGCATGGATGAGGAAAGTGGATCCCTCAAAATATTTTAGTGATCCAAGATCACATTGAGTCTATAGGAAAAGCCAATACTATCAAGGAGGGATGAGGTGTTGCTTAAGGAGTTTCTTGCTCCACAGTGCTTAGTGATATGCTCCAAAAACCTTCAACTACTTTCTCATATCCACATATGACCCAAACCAAAAGTCAAACTCGGCCCCACCGATTCTTTCTATCTGGTGCCACCGAGTTTAGATGTCATAGCCACTGCCACAAACCCTAGGCAAATCGGTTTCACCTATAGGGATCTCGGTCTCACCGAGATGGGATTGTAATCTCTCGGTTTCCCTTTGTAACGTTTCGGTCTAATCGAAGTGAGCGATCGGTCCCACCGAGATTGCAATGTAAACTCTCTGTTTCCTTTTTGTAACATTTCGGTCTCACCGAAATGAGCGAATCGGTCCCACCGAGTTTACCTGACCAACTCTCTGGTTAGCTTATTACCAAAATCGGTCTCACCGAGTTTATGTAATCGGTCTCACCAAGATTACGTTATGCCCTAACCCTAACCATATCGGTCCTACTGAGTTGCATGTCGGTCCCACCTAAAACCCTAACGGTCACTAGGTTTACTGAATTGGTCTGACCGAGTTTGTTGATTCGGTCCCACCTAGATTGGTAAATTGTGTGTAACGGTTAGATTTTGTGTGGAGGCTATATATACCCCTCCACCTCCTCTTCATTCGTGGAGAGAGCCATCAGAACAAACCTACACTTCCAACTTACCATTTCTGAGGGAGAACCACCTACTCATGTGTTGAGGCCAAGATATTCCATTCCTACCATATGAATCTTGATCTCTAGCCTTCCCCAAGTTGCTTTCCACTCAAATCTTCTTTCCACCAAATCCAAATCCTGTGAGAGAGAGTTGAGTGTTGGGGAGACTATCATTTGAAGCACAAGAGCAAGGAGTTCATCATCAACGCACCATTTGTTACTTCTTGGAGAGTGGTGTCTCCTAGATTGGCTAGGTGTCACTTGGGAGCCTCCGACAAGATTGTGGAGTTGAACCAAGGAGTTTGTAAGGGCAAGGAGATCGCCTACTTCGTGAAGATCTACCGCTAGTGAGGCAAGTCCTTCGTGGGCGACGGCCATGGTGGGATAGACAAGGTTGCTTCTTCGTGGACCCTTCTTGGGTGGAGACCTCCGTGGACTCGCAGTCGTTACCCTTCGTGGGTTGAAGTCTCCATCAACGTGGATGTATGATAGCACCACCTATCGGAACCACGACAAAAACATCCGTGTCTCCAATTGTGTTTGAATTCTCCAAACCCTTCCTCTTTACATTCTTACAAGTTGCATGCTTTACTTTCCGCTGCCCATATACTCTTTGCATGCCTGCTTGAATTGTGTGTAGATTGCTTGACTTGTGCAAGAATAGCTAAAATCTGCTAAAGACTAAAATTGGGAAAAGGTTAAGTTTTTAATAGGTCAAGTAGTCTAATCACCCCCCCCCTCTAGACATACTTCAAGATCCTACAAGTGGTACCAGAGTTTTAGTCTCCATTTTCTTTGATTTCCATAGCTTTTGGTGGTCATAGCCTTGGTTTCACAACCTAGGAGAGTATGGCGTCTAGCGAGGGAAATTATCACCGTAGAGGTCCTTACTTTGATGGCACTAATTTTGCTAGTTGGAAGCATAAGATGAAAATGCATATTCTCGGGCATAACCCCGTCGTTTCAGCTATTGTTTGTATTGGCTTGCAAGGTGAATTCTTTGATGGGAGAGAACCAAACCGTGAAGCTAGCGCGGATGAGTTGAAGATGCTGCAATACAACGCTCAAGCTTGTGATATCCTCTTCAATGGATTGTGCCCCGAAGAATTCAACAAAATCAGCCGTCTTGAGAATGCAAAGGAAATTTGGGATACTTTGATTGATATGCATGAAGGTACTGACTCCGTCAAGGAATCCAAATTGGATGTGCTCCAAAGTCAACTTGACAAATTCAAAATGAAGGATGGTGAAGGTGTCGCTGAAATGTACTCTAGGCTTGCTCTTATCACAAATGAGATTGCGAGCTTAGTAAGTGAAGAGATGACCAACAGATTCATCATCAAGAAGATCCTCAGAGCATTGGATGGAAAATATGATACCGTGTGCACATTGATTCAAATGATGCCAAACTACAAGAATCTCAAGCCAACAGAAGTAATTGGAAGAATTGTTGCTCATGAGATGTCACTCAAGGACAAAGAGGAACTTCACAACAAGTCAAGTGGTGCTTACAAAGCCTCATGTGAAGCCCCTACATCATCAAGTGGGAAACAAACCTTCAATGAAGAATTGAGCTTAATGGTGAAGAACTTCAACAAATTCTACAAGAGTAGAAGCAAAGAAAGAAGCTCCAAGTCAAGGTCCTACAATGACAAAAGATCTTCTAGTCGAGAGCGCAATTGCTACAATTGTGGGAGACCCGGACACTATTCCAATGAGTGTACGACACCCTACAAAAGAAGAGAAGATTCTCCCAAGAGAAGAAGTAGAAGAGAAGAATCACCGCCAAGAGAGAGAAGGAGTAGAGATGATCGTTATGAACGAAGAACATCCCGGAGAAGCAAGGATTTAGAAAGGAAGGACAAGTCATCAAGGAGCTACACAAAACGAAGACATCAAGCTCATGTTGGTGAATGGGTATCCGGTTCAGACTCTGAACATCACTCCGAGAGAAGTTATCACTCCGACTCCGAACATACTCAAGATGAAGGTGTTGCCGGTCTAGCACTTGTGTCAACCAACTCCTACGACATATTTGATTCACCAAATGAAGGACTTGGAAGATGCTTCATGGCTAAAGGCCCTAAGGTAACACACCCCGAGTATGTTGATTTCAATAGTGATGAAGATGACTTGTTAGGTGATGATGATTTACTTGTTGACAACTCTAGTGATGAATACTATGATGAAACGTCAATTAATCATGCTAAAACGAATGACAATGATAAGGAGAAGATTGAGCTTCTAACTAAAGAACTAAACACTCTTAAGTTAGCTCATGAAACTATCTTTGAAGATCATCGAGAACTTTTAAGGGCTCATGAGAAGTTACGCTTTGAAAAGCTCAACCTTGAGCAAGAGCATGAGTTCTTAAAAGCAATCAATGATGATCTTCGCAAGAAAAGTTCTTCTTATATTGCCAAGCGTTTACTCTTATCTACTTACATGCCTCAAGTCAAGTCTAGTAACAAAAACAAGAAGGATTCTTCCTCTAGTAGTAACAATCATCATGCTAAATCTAATATTGTTGCTTCTAGTAGTTCTCTTGATTCCACTAATGATTCTCTTAGCCAAGTTACACTTGAGCACGAAAATAGCTTATTGAAGGGAATTATACAGAAAGGTGTGTACAAGAGCCTTGACGGGAGTAAGCAATTTGAGGAAATTGTACGCAAGCAAGGAAGGCACCGGAAGAACCAAGGTGTTGGTTTTGAACGAAAGTTCAATGCCAATGGAGTTGAGTGGGAAGAAGATCAATACCCCAAGACGAAGTTTGTTCCTCAACAAGAGAAGTATGATCCTACTTCCTTTAAGGGGACACAAGCTCAAGATGATCTTCCACCACAAGACCACAAGCAAAAAGGCAAGGACAAGCTTCAAGAGGAAATTTATGCATTTGAAGAAGCTCCTAAGGCCTTCGTCAAGTGGGTTCCCAAGACTACGTCAAGTTCTACTTCATCAAGTTTGACTACAACACCAAGGATTCCCATCAAGATGATGTGGATACCGAAGAAGATGAACTAGAGAGTTCTTGAGGGTGACTCCGCCAACATTCTTCACTCATATCATTTTGGCAAGGACAAGTGCAATCAACTTCCACATCTTGCACTAGTTCAAGGAGTCACAAACCCTCTTGTTGGTAAGACAAGGGACAAGGTAACCTAATGCTTTCATGGGCATCATCTTGTGTGTGCATCATTCTATGTCTATGGATATCCTTGTTTGTTCCTTGTGGGACTAACCCGTATAGGTATTGAAAGTGCAACTCACTCCAAAGGATTGCTCCAAATGATCTTCGTCAACATTGAGCATCCACATCTTCAACACCTACATGAAGTCATCATCGACAAAACCCAAGGTTAGTTCATCCCTCTAAGGGGGGATCTCACATCCAGGGGGAGCTTAACTCTAAGAATTGAGTCAAAGCAACTCTAATGGTGTGAACACATTAATGCTTTATGTAAAAGTGGTAACCCCACTTGAGCTTAAACGATGAGTATGACCTATGATCAAATGTTCTCATTTGACTCCTAAGTCAATATACTCTTATATAGATGACCTAGTCATCGCCAATTGTTTGATAGATGCTAGAATTGGTTGTGCATGCTTTGGCACATATTTCATTTGCCATTTTATTGTGTGAGCATGTTGGTTGCATATTTAACTCATTCAAGGACATCCACTTGTTGATTTGATTGTTTGGTTTCTTTTATTTTTGCCAAGTGGATGAACAAGAATGCCTAAGAACCTTCTTTAGCTATCTATGCTTTTCTTGTCTCAAACTCTATTCATGCTACATCACAAAATTTGATCAAGTCAGATTCGAACCACTCTGTGTGAGGAGCACTCGGAGTCCCTGATTCGTCATGGACTTAAACTTCCAAAACTTCTTTGTGCGTTTCGGTCTGACCGATTCCTCCATTTCGGTCATACCGAGATCACTCAGTCGATCTAGGTTTTCAATCTCGGTGCAACCGATTTGAACTTTTCGGTCTCACCGAGTTGCAGTAACTGTCAACAGTTATGCATCTCGGTGCCACCGAGTTGTTCCACTCAGTCACACCGACAGGGTCGGGCTATATATACTCACGGGCAAAAAATTGGAAAACTTTCTCCAAAACCCCTTCGCCCGCGCGTAGCTCGCTCTGCCACCTGGGTCTCCGGATCGTCGACTTCGTCGCCAGCCACCTCCTGTCGCTGGTCTCCGCCGCCATCAACGGAATTCAACCCCACCAGTCCCGCCGTAGCGAGTTCATCACCAAGCTAGGGTATGGACTCGATCACAGTGCTATCCCCATCCAATTCCTAGCACATTGTGTTCATAATGATTCTTGCCATGATTCAAACGACTCTATCCACTCAAAACAATCGTTAGAATAGATGCGATTTGGAAATTTAGGGTTAGGTTTCCGCCGAAACCATCTCGGACCCACCGAGTTGTAAAACTCGGTTCCACCGATTCGGCTAAGGCCATTGCACAAGTGATTCTCGGTCTGACCGAGAATTGCAAATCGGTGTGACCGAGTTTAGAACTTTGTGAAACCTTAGCAGTCTCGGTGCCACCGAACTGTGACTCGTTTTGACCGAGTTCACTAGTTTAGGTTCCAAAAGCTGCTTCGGTATCACCGAGTTTGCAAATCGGTTGATCCGAAATGCTTTCTGTGGAAAACTAAAACTAAGTTTTTGAGTCTTTTTTTTGCAAAAACCTCTGTATTTTGTGATGCTCATCCACTCTATCTCATCTATAACTATTCACAGGGTCAGCAGTTAGTGTTTGCAGTATGTCAGACCAAAGTGATAGCCAGAACAAGTCATAAGAGCAGATTCACATGAGTGAGGGCACTAGTCCCTCTAGCACTTCAGATGAAGGCAGTAGGAGCACTCCAAGCAATTTGCCCAAAGCTGCCACGAGGGCTAGAAAGAAGAAGACCTCAGAATCTGAGGATGAAGACTATGTGGCAGCTGAGGATGAAGCCACTTCTAAAAAGAAAGTGCTCAGAAAGGAGTATGGCACAACTGCAACTATCAAGCCTAGCATGAAGATCAAGGTGCCTGCTAAGAGGACTCCCATGTCCAAAGCCAGAGCCTCCACTCAAGACCCAGAGACATCTAATCCCAAAGAGGCTGCTGCAGAAGGGAAGAAGAGGAAGGAAAGGGTCAAGAAGACCATGGCCAGAGTTGTTGGACAACCTTCCATGATGGAAGAGGAGGAGGAAGAAGAGGTTTCTGCACGAGCACCTAAGGCTCCAAAGCTGATGGGTGATGCTATAAGGTCAGGGGTTGCATCATCAAAGCCCAAAGAAGCACCCAAATCTGCCTCCAAGCCAAAGACATCACCTAAGAGGAATACCAAGAGCATACCAACTGCTGAGAAGAAGAAGGCCCCAATGCCTGAAGTGGTTGCTGAAGAAGAAGAGGAAGGACAAGTTCTGAGGAAGCTGAAACCCAAGATCCCATACCACAATGATGCTGACCCAGTGGCTGAGAACATGAAGTTGAGAAAGGATGCAGGGCTTAGACAATCGAGATTGTCTGATCCATATGCAATCAGGAGAAGGACTGCTGTTGATTACAGGTTCCACACTAAGGAACAACAGGATTTCTATGAGATTGTGCTATTGGACAAGAAGCCAATTGTTTGTGATATGAGGTGGGTGGATTGGAAATTCATCAAGGAGAATGAGGAACACTATCCTGGAGTGTATGACAGCTTTAGTGCTTGTGGAGTTGCAGACTTTGTGGGACAGAAACTCACAAAGTGGAATGAGGAGCTTATAATGCAATTCTACTCCACAGCACATTTCTATCCAGATGGCAGGATAGTATGGATGTCTGAAGGTACAAGGTACCAATCAACTATTGAGGAATGGGCAAATCTGATCAATGCCCCTAAGGAGAGTGAAGATGACTTGGATGTCTATGCCAAGAAGAAGAAGGATCACAATTCCATGGCACACATGTACAAGGAGATCCCGGATAAAGCTCTTGAGACTCATCAGTTTGGATCTGTACACTTTCTTCTGTCAGGACTGCCAACGATCAACTGGATCCTTAGGCACATCCTCTTGCCCATGTCACGTGACCACAACATGATCAGAGGCCATGCTATCAACTTGCTTCACATATTTGATGTGCCTCAGAAGTTTAAGGTCATGAGCCTCATAGTTGAGACTATCAAGAGGACAGCAGCAGACCAGAAGAGAAGTTGTGGGTATGCCCCACAAATCCAGGAGCTGATCAACTTGAAGATGGGCACAGGCACATATCAGTTGGATAAGGAACATTTTCCTATCTATCCAGACTTTGAGGACAATGAAGTTGTGATGAATGAGGATGAACCATCATCAGTGCAAGCACAGGAGAAGAAGGAGAAGGCCAGGACAGAGAAAGCTACCAAGATGCCAACCATGGAAGAGGCATCTTAGTACTTTTTGAAGAGCAAAAAAGATCAACTAGGCTACTTGATTGCATCCACTCTGAGGATTGAGAAAGGGCTGGCCACCTTGACTCAAAACTAGGAGAGCCTGGAGAGGATCATGGAGCAGAAGTTCTATGACTTGGATGTTAAAGTTACTAAGATCCAATCTGTTGTTGAGCGGCTTCAGGATGACATGCAGGAGAGGAAGGGCGGGACAACCACAGATGCATTTGCCAGAGTGCCTCGAGCTCAGAGATCAGCTGCAGTGCCAGTGACAGACACCAGATCCACTTCATCTGCACTAGCTACAGGTCCTACAGCTCCAGTGCAACCAGCTTCAGAACCTACACCTCCAGCTCCATCCACATCAACTGAAGTCTTCGTCCAAGGAGCCATCTCTACACCACCACACCAAGACCAAGCCTGAGAGCCGATCTAGCACTATGCATTTTCTATGAACTTTTTGGTAACTTGTTGGCAAAGGGGGAGAAAAATTTATAGGTCATAGGCTGCGAGAGAGAGAGAGAGTTTGCTTTTGTTCTCTCTTGTTTTGGTGGTTGAACTCTATTTTCTTTTGCTTGCTTGAGATACTATGTTATTGCCTGTGTGAGACATTGATGATCATGTGTTTGATCATAAGCTACACTTATGCTTGTTGGATGACATTATCCCTTTTATCTCTATATGATCATTCACTTTGCTTGGTGATGAGTGCATGTATTCAATCTTTACTATTTTGAGCACTCCACCAAGATGTATGTGACATGGAAGAGTAACCCATGAGCCTAATTCCTTGTGCATTTGCAGTCCAAAGCAAATCTTAAATCTATTCACAAATTTAGGGGGAGCTCTTGCTTATCACATACTTCTCAAAGCGACGATGTTTTTCAATCTTATTATCATCTGTCGAAGCTTTGATCCATATGTTGTCATCAATTACAAAAAAGGGGGAGATTGAAAGTGCAACATATAGCTCATTGGGCTAATACTATTCCAAGACAAATATTTCAGGAAAGCTCAATGAATGGCATGGCATGGATGAGGAAAGTGGATCCCTCAAAATAATAAGGACAATAGGATTAGCTCAAGCTCAAAAGATCAAGACTCTGCATTTTATATTTTAGTGATCCAAGATCACATTGAGTCTATAGGAAAAGCCAATACTATCAAGGAGGGATGAGGTGTTGCTTAATGAGTTTCTTGCTCCACAGTGCTTAGTGTTATGCTCCAAAAACCCTCAACTACTTTCTCATATCCACATATGACCCAAACCAAAAGTCAAACTCGTCCCCACCAATTCTTTCTATCCGGCGCCACCGAGTTTAGATGTCATAGCCACTGCCACGAACCCTAGGCAAATCGGTTTCACCGATAGGGATCTCGGTCTCACCGAGATGGGATTGTAATCTCTCTGTTTCCCTTCATAACGTTTCAGTCTAACCGAAGTGAGCGATCGGTCCCACCGAGATTGCAATGTAAACTCTTTGTTTCCTTTTTGTAACATTTCGGTCTCACCGAAATGAGCGAATCGGTCCCACCGAGTTTACCTGACCAACTCTCTGGTTAGCTTATTACCAAAATCGGTCTCACCGAGTTTGTGTAATCGGTCTCACCAAGATTATGTTATGCCCTAACCCTAACCATATCGGTCCTACCGAGTTGCATGTTAGTCCCATCGAAAACCCTAACAGTCACTAGGTTTACTGAATCGGTCTGACCGAGTTTGTTGATTCGGTCCCACCGAGATTGGTAAATTGTGTGTAACGGTTAGATTTTGTGTGGAGGCTATATATACCCCTCCACCTCCTCTTCATTCGTGGAGAGAGCCATCAGAACAAACCTACACTTCCAACTTACCATTTCTGAGAGAGAACCACCTACTCATGTGTTGAGGCCAAGATATTCCATTCCTACCATATGAATCTTGATCTCTAGCCTTCCCCAAGTTGCTTTCCACTCAAATCTTCTTTCCACCAAATCCAAATCCTGTGAGAGAGAGTTAAGTGTTGGGGAGACTGTCATTTGAAGCACAAGAGCAATGAGTTCATCATCAACGCACCATTTGTTACTTCTTGGAGAGTGGTGTCTCCTAGATTGGCTAGGTGTCACTTGGGAGCCTCCGACAAGATTGTGGAGTTGAACCAAGGAGTTTGTAAGGGCAAGGAGATCGCCTACTTCGTGAAGATCTACCGCTAGTGAGGCAAGTCCTTCGTGGGCGACGGCCATGGTGGGATAGACAAGGTTGCTTCTTCGTGGACCCTTCTTGGGTGGAGCCCTCCGTGGACTCGCGCAGTCGTTACCCTTCGTGGGTTTAAGTCTCCATCAACGTGGATGTACGATAGCACCACCTATCGGAACCACGACAAAAACATCCGTGTCTCCAATTGTGTTTGAATTCTCCAAACCCTTCCCCTTTACATTCTTGCAAGTTGCATGCTTTAATTTCCGCTGCCCATATACTCTTTTCATGCTTTCTTGAATTGTGTGTAGATTGCTTGACTTGTGCAAGAATAGCTAAAATCTGCTAAAGACTAAAATTGGGAAAAGGTTAAGTTTTTAATAGGTCAAGTAGTCTAATCACCCCCCCCCCTCTAGACATACTTCAAGATCCTATAATGTCAATTACATTATTAAATGGATTGTTAATAATAGGGCACTTAGCCTGCTAATTGGCCAATTAGCCTGCTAATTGGGTTTCCCTGTTACAAACGGTTATTGAGAAAACACCGTGGGCGATGACCTCAGGCAATGCACACAGTTTCTAGGAATAAACCATGTTGGATCAATGAACAATCACACACGACATTCTCTTGAAAACTGTTTACGTTACGCCACCTTACGCAAATGTTTTCCTTGGAGTGCCTATATGGGATGTATGTACAAATAGAAAGTTTAGTGGGGACTGACTGTGTGGGATGTACTTACGACCAGAAATGATTTTGCCTGTGTAGTTGTATTTTTAGCACTACTGTACGTATAATCGTATTTGGTCACTCGTCGGTCTCACATGACCTCATTTTGTCGAGCGTGTGTGCCAGGAGGGCATATCCCCGGCGGTTTCTGGGTCGTGTCGGAAGGACCCCCTATCGCAGTCACTCACTAGGTGATGGTTCCGAACGCCGTCGCTGAAAGGGGTTAAAAACCATTTGTATAGCATCGACATGTACCAGTGCATGATCAAGTAACAAACTATTCACATGCTAAAGTATAGAGCATAAAGTTTCTTGAAAACTAACAAACTATGTTCTCAATCATCAAAGGATTGCAATTCATCTTACTTTCAGGAAGGGTCTATGTAAGAGCTTGGATTTAGCAAATTCCACATACTCAACTATCAAATAGTCTTTCATGATTGCTAACACTCAAAACATATTTTTAGAAAAAATAGCAACCATCAAACACAAAGAAAGATAGGGGCTTAATGTTTCGCCTCCCAACTTATTTATCATATAGATAATTGTCAACAATAACAATTCATGGTTAAATATATTTGAATGGCCATATATGCTTGGATCTTTCCCCATCACATGATACTTGCCAACTAGAGAACAATTGAGGTTGAAATGAGAAGGAATACTATTGACTCTTGCATAAAACTAAATACGTAAAAGTAAAAAAGATAGGCCCTTTGCAGAGGGAAGCAGAGGTTGTCATGCACTTTTTATTTTTGAATGTGCAAACCCTTAATGCAAAGGAACGTCACATTATATTTCCTTTGTGATAGCAACCTTTATTATGCAGTTCATCACTTTTATTTCTTACCATTGCAAGTTCGTACAAGACTTATTTTCCCTTACAATAAAATATTATACATATTCAGGAGCAATGTATTGCTTTTTTGCACCGATGACAACTTACTTGAAGAATCTTATTCAATCCATAGGTAGATATGGTGAACACTTAAGGCAAGAAACTAGGATTAAGAGTTTTTGGATGCACAAGTAGTATCTCTACTTAGTACAAATTTTTGGCTAGCAAAAGATCTTAAGCAAGCACCACATGTTGGAGGATCCCTAACAATATAGCTTCTATACAAATATACCCAAACATAACTCATTACGTTGTCTTTCTTGTCCAACTTCAACTAATTTGCTCAAGTTTGAAAATAATTAATGGGGCTCGCAATCATAAAAGATGTCCAAGATAGTATATTTATATGTGAAATCTGCCTTCCTTTCTTTCATGAATTGTTCAAGCGAGCAACATTGTGTTTGCTAACTTTCAATAAATTTTACCACCTATACTTCTTATATGTGAAGTCATTACTCCCCATGGGATAAGCATATGAAACATATATAATTTTGTATTTATGATATTCAATTTTCATTCAACCATTTACTCATAGGATATAAGTGAAGCACGAGAGTAAATGACAAACTACTCCAAAAAGATATGAGTGAAGATCAATGAGTAGTCAAATAATTAAATAGTTATGTGAAGACTCTCTCTCATTAAAAAATAGATCTTAAGTATTTTATTCAAACAACAATCAAAACAAAATAAAATGACATTCCAAGGATAGCACATATCATGTGAAGAAGCAAAAACTTACTCTCAACCAAAACTGACCGATCATTGTTGAACAAGAAAGGTGGGATGCTAACCAGGCAACCCCTAAGCTTAGATGTTTGAGACTTCTTGAAATATTAACTAGGGATGCCTTGGGCATCCCCAAGCTTGAGCTTTTGTCTCTCCTTAATTTCTCTCATATCACCATTTCCCTCAAAAACTTCATCCCCACAAAACTCAACAAGAACTCGTGAGATAAGTTAGTAAAAATCAATGCAAAACTTTACCATTCTCAACTGTAGAAAATCACTAAAATTATAATTTGACTTTGCATATTAAATGCCTCTCAATATTTAATACTCCCATCCTCAAATAGAATCATTAAACAAGCAAGCATATGCAAATAATGCAATTGTAACAGCAATATGTCAAAACAGGACAGTCTATAAAGGATGCAATAATGTTCATACTTCCCTAACTCCAAAAACTCTGAAAAAATACCACACTGTAAAAAAATTGTTATAGCTCACTGTGAAAAATTTTCAAGATTTTATCATGTTCTGAATATTCACAAATATTCAAAGCATAACAATAAACTTTTTGTTTTCAAACAGCAACATACAAACTTGCAAAATAAGCATGGTCAGGGCTATACTTGACATTTTTATTGAAATAAAAGATGCAAAACATTCAAAAATTCTTTTCTGAGCCCGGGCTCATCTGCACCCACGCTGAATAAAAAATTCAAAACAAATACTAGAAAATTCAAGAAAATCCATTTTTTCCCATGGTAGACAATTTGGTGCGTGAGGTCCGACCCAATTTTCATATAATTTGCACAACTTAGCAACTCTCGGGAAAAAAGACAAATTCGGGGTCTGTAAAACAGTTTACTGTTCACGTACTATTTTGACCCGATTTGTCTTTTTTGCTGAGAGTTACTCATATGTCCAAATGAGCTAATATTTAGAGCGAGCCTCACGCAATAAATTGTCTACCATGGGAATAAATTTGGATTTTTTTGAAATTTTCTAGTATTTTTTTGATTTTTTTCTAATCGGGTGCACATGAGCCTGGGCACCGAATCGATGCACTCCAAAACATTACTCTAAATAACAGAAAGCAAATACTAATAAAATAAAATGAAGCTCCAAGAAAAACTCATATCATGTGACGAATAAAAATATAGCTCCAAATGAGGTTACCGATAATGTTGGTGACAAAAGAGGGGATGCCTTCCGGGGCATCCCCAAGCATAGTTGCTTGGGTATTCCTTGAATACTACCTTGGGATGCCTTGGGAATCCCTAAGCTTAGGGTCATGCCACTCCTTATTCTTCGCATATCGATATCTCACCCAAAACTTGAAAACTTCAATCACACGAAATTTAACGGAACTTCGTGAGATAGGTTAGTATAGTAAAACAAATCATTCACTTGGGTACTTTCAAAGACAAGATTCATAATTGTTTCCACATTATGCCTACTGTATTCCATAATTTCCATAAATTATATTAAGCAATATAAGCCATAAAACAAGCAAACTATGCATTGAAAACAGAATCTGTCAAAAACATAACAGTATGTAATGATCTGAATATTAGCCAAATTTATTTAGCTCCAAAAATTATGAAAAAATAGGAAAACATGGGAAATTTATATATAAATCATGTGTAGGAAAACTCAGAATTTTTGGACACTACAGTAAATTATCAAAATTCCTGTACTGCACGTAAAAGTTTCTATTTTTGCACAGAATCCAGTAAACCATCATCCACACCATCCCAAAGGCTTTACTTGGCACTTTATTGGCCGTCTCCCGTATCCATGTTGGCGGACAAGTCCGGACCATTCCGTGGAGAAACAATGTGTCTGTTTTGAGAGTCGGCACTAGAGATGCCCTAACCCTTGAATGTGAATAGTCAAATTCAAAGATCAAGACCTTGAACTTGGTGAAATGAACTAGAATTTTCAAGAACGAACTTTGAAGTTATGGTTCTCCACGTGTCAATTCAAAATCACGGTACAATTTTTCTAAACGGGACACTTATATTTAGAATTTTTAGAAGTCAACTGTTGAACTTGTTATTTCTTAAGGACATGTAAAATTTTAGATTATAAACTTTTGCAAAGGCTCTGGTTAAAGCCTAATCATCAAAGTAGATATCTCACACTATTACTTTTAAAACGGTGTAATTTTGGATGAGAATTGCGTGGTCTTTCGATATGGTTGACAATATGAAGGTAGGAACCATAGCCACCACAAGTCCCCTCGTACTCACCGACTGATTTCGTCGGTCTCCCTCGCCTTCGCAGACTGTTTCGGCGTCAGGAAGCTAGGAGGATCATGGATCTTCACACTCACAGGGAATTTTGCTTTGATGTGTTAGTTCTTAGTGTGTCTGTGCCGTTTGTTTTCGCAGTGGAGACATCACTTTGGTGAAATAAGTACCTCCATCCTCAACCTCATTGAGTGGCAATGGTTCCGACATTGCCGTGGGGTGCGTGAGGATTGTGTTTCTTCAGATCTGATCGGTCGGATTATGGGGCGAAGGGGTGTCAACCACAGTCTTTCTCCCTCGGTTCACCGTGGTGCATGTGCCATCGTCAGTATGAGTTCTTAATTTCCAACATTTTTTTCCTTTTTGGATATTTGCAATGAGTTTTTTTGCATTTAAAGATTCCCAACCCTCCCCCACCTAAAAATACTAGTAGAACGGTTGTGCGTTGCTAAGGGCTATAATACATATAAATGAAACAAATGATTAGAGTCGTATCTATGGTCCAAGCTCATTTCTCTCCATACACCCGGGTGAGTTCGGACATCAAACGGGCATCCATCAGGCGCCTCAAAATTCAACAGCCTGGACAGTTGGGACTTTCCCTAATCCAGACCATATGTGGGAGAGAAATGTGTTTGTATGGACTATCCACCATGTTATCTCCAATATGCGGTCCGAACACAAAAACCCCACCCCACGGCGCACCCTTCCCTTTTCCTGCCATACCCCACCCCCTACCACTCGGTTTCCGCCGTAGCAGGACATTTCTCGCCGGAACCCTCTCCTTTAAAACTGGATAACACCCTCCTTACCTTCACCACATGGCGCCCTCTCTCCATCACACCATACTCCCCATGAGCCGCAAAGGAGGAGTCCTCCACCACCGCCCCGCTCTCCACCCCGATCACTCCCCCTGTGTTCATGTCGATCCATCACCGCCATCAAGTGGGAGGAGGTGTGCGCCGCCCATGATGCCCCCCTCCCCGGGCCAAGAGGGAAGATCTGATGTCTTCTGAGCGAATGCCACGTTGTACCATATAGTTGAATATCGTGCATTACCACAAAACAAAAATATGATGTCCATTGTTGGGAATGAAACCGATACGCCATCATGTCCATTATTAACTCTTGAAGCAACCAACCTATGGTGACATATCGTGCGTTGAAACGAGAACATAAATATTTCAATGGTTCAACATAATAGTATGCCACATGTTCTTTTAGAATCCTAAGCCCTCGGTCCTCTTTTCTGCTTTGTGCAGCCGACATTTCAATCCAATTCCCTACATACACTTAATTTAGTGTACATTTATATATACATTAATAGTTTGAAGTATTTTGAGCAAGTAAAGAATGGCATTTTAGCAGCAACAAAATCTCTTGGTCCTAATTAGAAACCATCCATCACAGTAATTATTTATCCTTTTTTTTGCATTGGTGTTGGTGCTTAGATTGATTTTCTATGTTGGCCGTGAATAGGGCATGAATAATCATATATTTTCTGAACCACACAATGCCAACATGTATGATCTTGTATACCAATAAGGACTCACAACAACAAGCGCCAACCATGACAAGCACTATCACTATCAAACTCATCTTATCGTTTTCTGCATTTCGAGAGGGGAACAATTTAGACATAGAATGGAAAACTTAAGCATAATAAGTTTTTAGCAATTCTCTTCACCTGCAGAATAACTCGGTTTCTATTTCTTACCGTGCATAATACACGTCATGAATTTGTCGTCATATAGAAATACTCCCTCTATTCCCTTTTACATGCCACCCTCGTTTTGTGTTATTTAACTTTCTCACTATTTTTTATTGTACCATGGGAGACTTTGCTGAAATACTAACCCAATGATATATATTTTGTGAAATATAAGTATATAACCCATGGTAAAATATCATTTTTGAAAAGTATATGCGTCATGCATTGAGGGACGAAGAAGCCATGGGGTGTGTGTGAGGATTGTACTTCTTCAGATCTGATCGGTCGGATTACGGGGCGAAGGGGTGTCAATCACGGTGCTTCCGCCTCGGTTCACCGTGGTGCACGTGCCATTTTCAGTATGCGTTCTTAATTTCCAACATTTTTTTTCCTTTTGAACATTTGCAATGAGTTTCTTGCATTTAAAGATTCCCACCCCTCTCCCACCTAAAAATATCTAGCGAAGACTGGTCACCGATTTTGCTTGCGGGCGCGCACAGCTGGAGCGTGGAGTGCCGCTCCATCCAAATACCACCGATCGGACACCCGGCTTTCCGCGCGAGCGCATGCATCAGCAGATAGGCTGACGCGCGCGCACACACAACGGAACACAGCAGCTTGTGATATCTATCCAACCTCTCGTACACGCACCTGCTGATAAACGCCTCGTCCGAGAGCCCAAAGGTAGCTATAGCTTCACCGAATCGAACATGGGAGAACACCACCTCCCGCCGGAGCCAACCGACCACCACAAAGGCGGAAAGGCCGTCCACGCCGACGACCTGAAGCCCGCCCGCCGCCGCCGCTACGGCTACTACGGCAGCACGGGCTCCGGGGCCCTGAGCACCATCTGCTCCGTCCTTCTGCTTCTGATCCTCCTCGCCGGCGTCATCGCGCTCGTGCTCTACCTCGTGTACCGCCCCAACAGCCCGGCCTTCACCGTCACCAACATCGCCGTCTACTCGCTCTCCAACGTCACCGGCCCCTCCGCGGGCCTGCCGGCCGCGGGTGCCCGGGCGCCGAACTCTGTGGCGGCGTCGTTCCAGTGCGCCCTCGTCATCCGCAACCCCAACGGGCGGTCGTCCGCGCGGTACGACCGGCTGACGGCGTACGTGGTGTACCGCGGGGAGGCCATCACGGCGCCGGCGGAGATGCCGCCGCTGGTGCAGGACCCGGACAGCGCGGTGGTAGTGGCGCCCGTGATCGGGGGCGGCGGGGCGGCCCCCGTGCCCGTGTCGCCGGAGGCCGCGGCGGCCCTGGCCAACGACGTGTCCTACGGCGTGGTGTCGCTGCGGGTGGTGCTGCTCGGCCGCGTGCGGTTCGTGTCCGGGCCGTTTCGGAGCGGGTGGCGCTCCATGTACGCGCGCTGCGACATGCTCGTCGGCGTTCGGAAGGCCCCGGGCAACGTCGGCGCCGCCGCTGTTCCCGAGGCGCCGCTGTTCGGCAACCCCTCCTGCAACGTCGATATATGATATACCGGCACGGCAGCCCCCGCCTGCGGCGTCGTTACATTGCATCAGACAAACAACTTGGCCGTGTGTCCGCGTCCGCGTGCCCTCTTCACCCGTGGTGTTTTGTGTGTCGAACTGTACCCCAATAACATGCAATGTTTTACGTTCATGAAGATTTCAATTCGTCCACTGTGAACGACCACGAGCAGGAGTTGTACATCACCTGCAAACATTTACGAGTTCCAATGGTGGCTGAACTCATCGGCATCGGCGGTTTGGAGTTTCCTTCTTTCATCGGAGGCATTATGGCTTTCTTTTTTGAGTTTTTCTTTTTTAAACAAAGCAAAAGACTTCCATTTTCATTGATTAAGAAAAATGTTTAGACATAAGCCGCGAGCGGCAAAAAGAAAAAGTCCACTCTCGCGACATAAAAATACAAAGCTGCTTGGCTCCTGCCAAACTCCAAAGATGGGTCTCCTTTATTATTTTTGCAATAACAATGGAAGTTGGTGCGGAGACATTTTAAAAAATCCTTGCGTTGTGCTCCTTCCAAATTTCTCATGAGACAAGCATTAGGCAATTTTCTTCCTGCGGTCACCTCCACCATCCAGGCCTCATTTGGTTGTTGGGTAGGAAAATACCAGGGAAATAAACCCCTAGAGGGAGATTTCCCTGTTCTCATGAGATCCCTCCCCCCACGTGGGAGATGTTCCACTGCCCCAGGTGCCCAATTGGCAACAAGGGGGAGGGAAGGAAATCCCTCAAACAACACAGATAACAAACACAGCTCAAATAAGATCACCTGATAATGTATTGTAGCAATTAAGATCCAAGGGCTCTGATCCACAAATAATTCAAAAAAAATACAAAATTTCAAAATTCCTATAAACTGGAATTTTAAGAAATATTACAACTGATAACCATCAATTCACCAAGGTTCAAATATCAGCCGGGCCATATTTCATTGCGATCGTGTGTTGGCCTAAACTATTTTCATGTGCCATCATCGTTCAAGTTTGTGCACGACAAAATGTATTGAATTATCAATTGCCATGTCCGAGGCAGAGATACTTTCGAACAAGATGAACTGCAAGGCGCAGATCACTAGCCCTACTCAGGTCTTTTCTCTCCTCCGCATCAACATCAGGTACCAACAGCTTCATGTTGATTGAACTACGAAAAAAGTTAGCAACAGTTCACAACTTCAATAGACTATTTTTAAGTATAAGCAGATTAAGATGAAATAGTATCATACATCATATGATATGTGCAGCGTGCATAAAAAAAATCTAGACTACATTGCTTGCAAAGAGAATATAATTTCTTCAAGCTTCTTTGAACATCTACGAAGTAATCGGATTCAGAATGTCCTAAGAACCAGAATGCCACTTGCAGTCACTAAAAAAATGAGACCAACCCAAGGGCTAACCCTCATTGGCATTTATTTATAGGAGAAACTCCGCGAGCACCACGCGTCTAAGCCGGGGACTTGAACTCAGGTGGGCTGGCAGCAACCTCAGCTGCCCAGCCAACGGATCGACGCCCCGTCCTCCACTTGCAGTCACTACAAAGTACTCATATTTAATAAGGGGATAAAGCAAAAAAGAATCATATTTTATGATCCAGCAGGTGCTTGTGTGTGTCATCCTATGACATGTAAAAACATTGGACAAGATTGTGACCGAAGGAGGCAAGAAAAATTATCACAAGCCGGTATTGAAAAGCACAACCGGAGTACCAAATTACTAATAAGAACCAGTAGATAGAGCAGACTACGTACATGATCCTACATATATTACAACAGATATTTCAGTTCTACGTACAGGATCCTACTCTCCCAAACACGCACTAGATAGAGCAGACTAAACCATGCATCTAGAATCCTACTCTCCCAGTGAAAAGCAAAAGTAGAACTGTACTACAATGTTCCTTGTTCTACATATAGGATGGCAAGTTCTAGTTCCTCCTTTATATTTCAGTTCTTTGCGCACGAGGGAAGAACTACTATTGACCAATGCAAATAAAACTTGTGTAAAGCAACATCAACGAATTACAAGTACATCATATTAAAGCAACATCAATGGTTGACAATCCATATACAATTTCAACTAATAAGAACCAGTAGCAAAAGATTCATCATGTAAAGGGTAGCACAACTCAGAAAGTAAACATCACCTACCACATCAATGAATTTAAGCTTTATCATACCTTTCTTTTTCTTCTCAATGACCGATAAAGACAACAACGTCAAGATGCTATAGTGAGTTGAAAGCCTGCAACACGGCAACAGTGCTCGAGTTACTATTTCTATCTAAAAAAGATGCAGAATGGTTGCTCACAAATGTCACCTACTCACATGAACTTGATTCATACAACTATATTGATCTGCTTGCATCTAAATCTAATTAATAATTGGTCTTCTGTGCCTCCTATAACATATGAAATCTGATGTCAAACTATTGAAAATACCATGGACAAATACATAGCTATGAAATTGAACCAACTGACCCACAGGTCTGGTGCATACAGGTGCAAAGTTTTATCAAATATATGAGCAACTACAGGCATCAAGCTTCAGACTAGTTTTCACAATTTGTATGGGCAGCGTAGTATGCTACATAGAAACAACTCATAGGCAGCACACAAGAAAATACAACTGGTACATACACAAGAAAAATACAAACTCTTATGCAACTAGTGGTTCAACATCAGGGGCGGCGAAGGCATGAACTGAAGAAATATATGGGGGAGGAGGAGGGGACTAACCCTTGATCAGATGAGATAGAATACGTCCGCGGAACTGACGCCGTCGCCATCGCCGTCGCCGAAGGGGACTGGAGCTTCGAGGCGGAGGTTGGATCCGGGGAAGGAGAACGGTGACGACCGTGGTCCGTCGCCGTCGCTGGAGGGGCGGAGTTGGATCCTTAACACCGGAGGGAGAGGGTCGGGAGAGTCACTTCTGTCGCCGGCGGAGGAGCTCGGAGGCGGTCGGGGGCCCTGGATCTTGCTCAATGACGCTGGAGTTCGCTCGCCTCTGTCGAGCCATGGATTTCCTCCCCGACCTCTCGGGTCGTGGCTTTCCTCCCCGAGGAAAGGACGTGGATCGGGCAGGGTTAGCCTCGAGTGGTGCGGTCCAAATGACGCAATGGATCTCCTTGGGCCAACTCGGCCCGTGGTTCTCCAACCCCGGGAAACAGCGGGGATCCCCCGGGATCCCTTGAAACCAAACAAGGCTTTATCGTCTTGAGCCACCAATCTCTAACGAATCTTCATGACGCCGAATCATTGGTGAGGAGTCAAGGATGCCAAGCTAAGTGCAGATTTCTGTCCAAATCCGGATAGTGAACCTACATTAGAATAGGAAGTGAGCAGCAGATTCTTGCACTTGCTTCCAGAGAGGGCACAAATTGCACTTTGGCAAACATCGGCGCAATAAATGATCGTTTGTCCAAACACGATTTTGGAAGATCGACCAAGCAAAAAATTGTGCACAGGGGCCCATATCTTTCAGATTGCAACATTCACTGGACAAAAGGAGAGACATGCAAATTGCGCCATATAAGCTGAGGAGGCGGAGTGCTCGCCACTATTGGTGAACTTCCAAGTCATGGTGTCTTGGGTACCCTATTTGAGGGTTACATCAACAAGCATCTCGCAAATTGCTGAATATAGGCCAAAGTTAGCCCCTGTCAAGTGTCAATTTGGCGGACCCAATCTTTGGCACAATGCCTTTAGGCCGGAGGCCATCCATGTTGGAAATATGCCCTAGAGGCAATAATAAATTAGTTATTATTATTATATTTCCTTGTTCATGATAATCGTTTATTATCCATGCTATAATTGTATTGATAGGAAACTCAGATACATGTGTGGGTACATAGACAACACCATGTCCCTAGTAAGCTTAGCTCATTGATCAATAGATGGTTACGGTTTCCTGACCATGGACATTGGATGTCGTTGATAACAGGATCACATCATTAGGAGAATGATGTGATGGACAAGACCCAATCCTAAGCCTAGCACAAAGATCGTAGTTCGTATGCTAAAGCTTTTCTAATGTCAAGTATCATTTCCTTAGACCATGAGATTGTGCAACTCCCGGATACCGTAGGAATGCTTTGGGTATACCAAACGTCACAACGTAACTGGGTGGCTATAAAGGTGCACTACAGGTATCTCCGAAAGTGTCTGTTGGGTTGGCACGAATTGAGACTGGGATTTGTCACTCCGTGTAAACGGAGAGGTATCTCTGGGCCCACTCGGTAGGACATCATCATAATGTACACAATGTGACCAAGGGGTTGATCGCGGTATGATGTGTTACGGAACGAGTAAAGAGACTTGCCGGTAACGAGATTGAACAAGGTATCGGCATACCAACGATCGAATCTCGGGCAAGTACAATACCGTTAGACAAAGGGAATTGTATACGGGATTGATTGAGTCCTTGACATCGTGGTTCATCCAATGAGATCATCGTGGAACATGTGGGAGCCAACATGGGTATCCAGATCCCGCTGTTGGTTATTGACCGGAGAACGTATCGGTCATGTCTACATGGTTCCCGAACCCGTAGGGTCTACACACTTAAGGTTCGATGACGCTAGGGTTATAAAGGAAGTTTGTATGTGGTTACCAAATGTTGTTCGGAGTCCCAGATGAGATCCCGGATGTCACGAGGAGTTCCAGAATGGTCCGTAGGTAAAGATTTATATATGGGAAGTCCTGTTTTGGTCACCGGAAAAGTTCCGGGTGCTATCGGTAATGTACCGGGACCACCGGGAGGGTCCCGGGGGGTCCACCAAGTGGGGCCACAATCCCCAGAGGGCTGCATGGGCCAAGTGTGGGAGGGGACCAGCCCCAGGTGGGCTGGTGCGCCCCCCCACCAAGGCCCAAGGCGCCTAGGGCTTGGGGGAAACCCTAAAGGGTGGCGCCTCCCTTGCCTTGGGGGGCAAGGCAACCCCCCTGGCCGCCGCCCCCTTCTCAGATTGGATCTGAGGGGGCCGGCCCCCCTCTCCCTTGCCCCTATATATATGTGGGGGGTGGGAGGGCAGCCGCACCACAAGTTCTGGCGCAACCCTTCCCCTCTCCCAAGTACTCCTCCTCTCCCGCGGTGCTTGGCGAAGCCCTACAGGATTGTCACGCTCCTCCACCACCACCACGCCGTTGTGCTGCTGCTGGATGGAGTCTTCCTCAACCTCTCCCTCTCTCATTTCTGGATCAAGGCATGGGAGACGTCACCGGGTTGTACGTGTGTTGAACGCGGAGGTGCCGTCCGTTCGGCACTAGGATCTCCGGTGATTTGGATCACGACGAGTACGACTCCTTCAACCCCATTCTCTTGAACGCTTCCGCTTAGCGATGTACAAGGGTATGTAGATGCACTCTCATTCCCCTCGTTGCTGGTTTCTTCATAGATAGATCTTGGTGACACGTAGGAAAATTTTGAATTTCTGCTACGTTCCCCAACAGTGGCATCATGAGCTAGGTCTATTGCGTAGATTCTTTGCATGAGTAGAACACAAAGTAGTTGTGGGCGTTGATTTTGTTCAATATGCTTACCGTTACTAGTCCAATCTTGTTTTGACGGTATTGTGGGATGAAGCGGCCCGGACCGACCTTACACGTACACTTACGTGAGACAGGTTCCACCGACTGACATGCACTTGGTGCATAAGGTGGCTAGCGGGTGCCAGTCTCTCCCACTTTAGTCGGAACGGATTCGATGAAAAGGGTCCTTATGAAGGGTAAATAGCAATTGGCATATCACGTTGTGGTTTTGCGTAGGTAAGAAACGTTCTTGCTAGAAACCCATAGCAGCCACATAAAACATGCAAACAACAATTAGAGGACGTCTAACTTGTTTTTGCAGGGTATGCTATGTGATTTGATATGGCCAAGAAGAATGTGATGAATATATGTGATGTATGAGATTGATCATGTTCTTGTAATAGTAATCACGACTTGCATGTCGATGAGTATGACAACCGGCAGGAGCCATAGGAGTTGTCTTAATTTATTGTATGACCTGCGTGTCATTAAACAACGCCATGTAATTACTTTACTTTATTGCTAACCGGTAGCCATAGTAGTAGAAGTAATAAGTTGGTGAGACAACTTCATGAAGACACGATGATGGAGATCATGATGATGGAGATCATGGTGTCATGCCGGCGACGGTGATGATCATGGAGCCCCGAAGATGGAGATCAAAAGGAGCAAAATGATATTGGCCATATCATGTCACTATGTGATTGCATGTGATGTGTATCATGTTTATGCATCTTATTTGCTTAGAACGACGGTAGTAAATAAGATGATCCCTCATTAAAATTTCAAGAAAGTGTTCCCCCTAACTGTGCACCGTTGCGAAAGTTCGTCGTTTCGAAGCACCACGTGATGATCGGGTGTGATAGATTCTTACGTTCACATACAATGGGTGTAAGCCAGATTTACACACGCGAAACACTTAGGTTGACTTGACGAGCCTAGCATGTACATACATGGCCTCGGAACACAAGAGACCAAAAGGTCGAGCATGAGTCGTATAGTAGACACAATCAACATGAAGATGTTCACCGATGATGACTAGTCCGTCTCACGTGATGATCGGACACGGCCTAGTTGACTCGGATCATGTAATCACTTAGATGACTAGAGGGATGTCTATCTGAGTGGGAGTTCATAAGATGAACTTAATTATCCTGAACATAGTCAAAAGATCTTTGCAAATTATGTCATAAGCTCGCGCTTTAGTTCCACTGTTTAGATATGTTCCTAGAGAAAATATAGTTGAAAGTTGACAGTAGCAATTATGCGGACAGTAGAAAGCTTATGTCCTTAATGCACCGCTCAGTGTGCTGAACCCCAAACGTCGTTTGTGGATGTTGCGAACATCGTACATACATGTTTAGATAACTACGTGATAGTTCAGTTAAATGGTTTAGAGTAGAGGCACCAAAGACGTTTTCGAAACGTCACGGAACATATGAGATGTTTTGAGGGCTGAAATTGGGATTTCAGACTTGTGCCCACGTCAAGAGGTATAAGACCTCCAACGATTTTTTTAGCCTGCAAACTAAGGGAGAAAAGCTCAATCGTTGAGCTTGTGCTCAGATTGTCTGAGTGCAACAATCACTTGAATCGAGTGAGAGTTGATCTTCCAGATGAGATAGTGATGTTTCTCCAAAGTCATTGCCACCAAGCTGCTAGAGCTTCGTGATGAACTATAACATATTAGGGATATATATGATGATCCTTGAGGTATTCACGATGTTTGACACCGCGAAAGTAGAAATCAAGAAGGAGCATCAATTGTTGATGGTTGGTGAAACCACTAGTTTTAAGAAGGGCAAGGACAAGAAGGGATACTTCACGAAACGGCAAATCAGCTGATGCTCTAATGAAGAAACCCAAGGTTGAACCCAAACCCGAGACTAAGTGCTTCTGTAATAAGGGGAACAGCCACTAGAGCAGAATTACCCTAGATACTTGGTAGATGAGAAGGCTGGCAAGGTCAATAGAAGTATATTGGATATACATTAAGTTATTGTGTACTTTACTAGTACTCCTAGTAGCACCAGGGTATTAGATACCGGTTCGGTTGCTAAGTGTTAGTAACTCGAAATAAAAGGCTACGGAATAACGGAGACTAGCTATAGGTGAGCTGACGATATGTGTTGGAAGTGTTTCCAAGTTTGATGTGATCAAACATCGCACACTCCCTCTACCATCAAGATTGGTATTAAACCTGAATAATTGTTTTTGGTGTTTGCGTTGAGCATAGACATGATTGGATTATGTCTATCGCGATATGGTTATTTATTTAAGGAGAATAATGGTTACTCTATTTTGAATAATACCTTCAATGGTCTTGCACCTAAAGGAATGGTTTATTGAATCTCGATCGTAGTGATACACATTTACATGCCAAAATATATAAGATAGTAATGATAGTACCACTTACTCGTGGCACTGCCATGTAAGTCATATTGGTGTAAAACGCATGAAGAAGCTCCATGTTGATGGATCTTTGGACTCACTCATTTTTGAAAAGTTTGAGACATGTGAACCATGTATATTGGTGTATACGCATGAAGAAACTCCATGTAGATGGATCGTTTGGACTCACTTGATTATGAATCACTTGAGATATGCAAATCATACCACATGGGCAAGATGACTGAAAAGCCTCGTTTTTCAGTAAGATGGAACAAGATAGCAACTTGTTGGAAGTAACACATTTTGATGTGTGCAGTCCAATGAGTGCTAAGGCATGCAGTGAATATCGTTATGTTCTTACTTCACAGATGATTTGAGTAGATGTTGAGTATATTTACTTGATGAAACACAAGTCTGAATTATTGAATGGTTCAAGTAATTTCAGAGTGAAGTTGAAGATCATTGTGACAAGAGGATAAAATGTCTATGATATGATCATAGAGATGAGTATCTAAGTTACAAGCTTTGGCACGCAATTAAGACATTGTGGAAATGTTTTCACAATTAATACCGCCTGGAACACCATAGTGTGATGGTGTGTCCGAACATCATAGTTGCACCCTATTGGATATGGTGCGTACCATGATGTCTCTTGTCGAATTACCACTATCGTTCATGGGTTAGGCATTAGAGACAACCGCACTCACTTTATAGGGCACCACGTAATTCCGTTGAGATGACACCATTTGAACTATGGTTTGGAGAAACCTAAGTTGACGTTTCTTAAAAGTTTGGGGCTGTGACGCTTATGTGAAAAAGTTTCAAGTTGATAAGCTCGAACCCAAAGCGGATAAAATGCATCTTCATAGGACACCCAAAATAGTTGGGTATACCTCCTAATTCAGATCCAAAAGCAATAGGGATTGTTTCTTGAATCGGGTCCTTCCTCGAGGAAAAGTTTGTCTCGGAAAGTTGAGTGGGAGGATGGTGGAGACTTGATGAGGTTATTGAACCATCACTTCAACCAGTGTGTAGCAGGGCACAGGAAGTTGTTCCTGTTGCACCTACACCAATTGAATTAGAAGCTTATGATAGTGATCATGAAGTTTTGGATCAAGTCACTGTCGTACCTCGTAGGGTGACAAGGATGCGTACTACTTCGGAGTGGTACGGTGATCCTGTCTTGAAGGTCATGTTGCTAGACAACAATGAACCTACGAGCTATGGAGAAGCGATGGTGGGCCCATATTCCGACAAATGGTTAGAAGCCATGAAATCCGAGATAGGATCCATGTATCATAACAAAGCATGGACTTTGGTGGACTTGCCCGATGATCGGCAAGCCATTGAGATAAATGGATCTTTAAGAAGAAGACGGACATGGACGGTAATGTCATCATCTATGAAGCTCGACTTGTGGCGAAGAGTTTTTCACAAGTTCAAGGAGTTGACTACGATGAGGTTTTCTCATCCGTAGCGATGCTTAAGTCCGTCAGAATCATGTTAGCATTAGCTGCATTTATGAAATCTGGCAGATGGATGTCAAAACGAGTTTCCTTACCAGTTTTCGTAAGGAAAGGTTGTATGTGATACAATCAGAAAGGTTTTGTCGATCCTAAGGATGCTAAAAGGTATGCTAGCTCCAGCGATCCTTCCATGGACTGGAGTAAGCATCTCGGAGTTGGAATATACACTTTGATAAGATGATCAAAGATTTTAGGTTTATACAAAGTTTATGAGAAACTTGTATTTCCAAAGAAGTGAGTGGGAGCACTATAGAATTTCTGATGAGTATATGTTGTTGACATATTGATGATCAGAAATGATGTAGAATTTTCTGTAATGCATATAGGGTTATTTGAAAAGTGTTTTTCAAGTGAAAACCTGGAACATTGAGCATCAAGATCTATGAGGATAGATCAAAAACCGCTTAATGGTACTTTCAAATGAGCATATACCTTGACATGATCTTGAAGGTGTTCAAGATGGATCAGTCAAAGAAGGAGTTCTTGCCTGAGATGTAAGGTATGAAGTTAAGACTTAAAGCTCGACCACGGCAGAAAAGAGAGAAAGGACGAAGGTCATCCCCTATGCTTTAGACGTAGGCTCTACAGTATGCTATGCTAAGTACCGCACCTGATGTGTGCCTTGCCACATGTCTGGCAAGAGGGTACAAAAGTGATCAAGGAGTGGATCACCAGATAGCGGTCAAAATTATCCTTGGAGTAAATAAGGGCATGTTTCTCGATTATGGAGGTGATAAAGAGTTCGACGTAAAGGGTTACGTCGATGCAAGCTTTAACACCTATCCGAATGACTCTGAGTAGCAAACCGGATACGTATAGTGGAGCAACCATTTGGAATAGCTCCAAGTGGAGAGTGGTAGCAGCATTTACAATATGACCTAGAGATTTGCAAAGTACAGACGGATCTGAATGTTGCAGACCCGTTGACTAAAACCTCTCTCATAAGCAAAACATGATCAAACCCCAGAACTCATTGAGTCTTAATCACATGATGATGTGAACTAGTTTAGTGACACTAGTAAACTCTTTGGATGTTGGTCACATGGCGATGTGACCTGTGAGTGTTAATCACATGGCGATGTGAACTAGATTATTGACTCTAGTGCAAGTGGGAGACTGTTGGAAATATGCCCTAGAGGCAATAATAAATTAGTTATTATTATTATACTTCCTTGTTCATGATAATTGTTTATTATCCATGCTATAATTGTATTGATAGGAAACTCAGATACATGTGTGGGTACATAGACAACACCATGTCCCTAGTAAGCCTCTAGTTGACTAGCTCGTTGATCAATAGATGGTTACGGTTTCCTGACCATGGACATTGGATGTCGTTGATAACGGGATCACATCATTAGGAGAATGATGTGATGGACAAGACCCAATCCTAAGCCTAGCACAAAGATCGTAGTTCGTATGCTAAAGCTTTTCTAATGTCAAGTATCATTTCCTTATCCATGAGATTGTGCAACTCCCGGGTACCGTAGGAATGCTTTGGGTGTACCAAACGTCACAACGTAACTGGGTGGCTATAAAGGTGCACTACAGGTATCTTCGAAAGTGTCTGTTGGGTTGGCACGAATCGAGACTGGGATTTGTCACTCCGTGTAAATGGAGAGGTATCTCTGGGCCCACTCGGTAGGACATCAAAGAGACTTGCCGGTAACGAGATTGAACAAGGTATCGGCATACCAACGATCGAATCTCGGGCAAGTACAATACCGTTAGACAAAGGGAATTGTATACGGTATTGATTGAGTCCTTGACATCGTGGTTCATCCGATGATATCATCGTGGAACATGTGGGAGCCAACATGGGTATCCAGATCCCGCTGTTGGTTATTGACCGGAGAACGTCTCGGTCATGTCTGCATGGTTCCCGAACCCGTAGGGTCTACACACTTAAGGTTCGATGACGCTAGGGTTATAAAGGAAGTTTGTATGTGGTTACCGAATGTTGTTCGGAGTCCCGGATGAGATCCCGGACGTCACGAGGAGTTCCGAAATGGTCTGGAGGTAAAGATTTATATATGGGAAGTCCTGTTTTGGTCACCGAAAAGTTCCGGGTGTTATCGGTAATGTACCGGGACAACCGGGAGGGTCCCGGGGGGTCCACCAAGTGGGGCCACAATCCCCAGAGGGCTGCATGGGCCAAGTGTGGGAGGGGACCAGCCCCAGGTGGGCTGGTGCGCCCCCCCACCAAGGCCCAAGGCGCCTAGGGCTTGGGGGAAACCTTAAAGGGGGGCGCCTCCCTTGCCTTGGGGGGCAAGGCAACCCCCCTGGCCGCCGCCCCCTCCTCAGATTGGATCTGAAGGGGGCGGCCCCCCTCTTCCATGCCCCTATATATATGTGGGGGGTGGGAGGGCAGCCGCACCACAAGTTCTGGCGCAGCCCTTCCCCTCTCCCAAGTACTCCTCCTCTCCCGCGGTGCTTGGCGAAGCCCTGCAAGATTGCCACGCTCCTCCACCACCACCACGCCGTTGTGCTGCTGCTGGATGGAGTCTTTCTCAACCTCTCCCTCTCTCCTTGCTGGATCAAGGCATGGGAGACGTCACCGTGTTGTACGTGTGTTGAACGCGGAGGTGCCGTCCGTTCGGCACTAGGATCTCCGGTGATTTGGATCACGACGTGTACGACTCCTTCAACCCCGTTCTCTTGAACGCTTCCGCTTAGCGATGTACAAGGGTATGTAGATGCACTCTCCTTCCCCTCGTTGCTGGTTTCTCCATAGATAGATCTTGGTGACACGTAGGAAAATTTTGAATTTCTGCTACGTTCCCCAACAGTCCAACCATGGAGATTCCCAGAACTTAGCTTTATTTTCATATCCGGTGCACACCCGCATGGCAGCAGCAAAGGTATCTTTGTCGTTGCTAGTGCAAGGCGTTCCTGAGCCAGACCAAGTCTTAAGTGGATCATCCCATTCGATCCAAAGTCAACGCAAGCGCATGGCGCTCACAAAATTTTGGAGGTTGAGCACTCCCAGGCCACCATAAATCTTGGGCTTACAGACGAGATCTCAATTAACCTTACACTTTTTGTCGATCATCTTATCACAACCCGCCCAAAGATAGGCACGTTGCAGGCTTGAGCTTTAAGGAGGACACAAGAAACACACCGACTATGAGAGCCCACGGTATCACCCGAAGCCGATGAGCACGAAGCTCTGCTATGGAAAAATGGCACCATGCGTTGATAGATTGCAACATGTCCAAGTGTGTGGGGGGCATTATCGGATGATGATCTTGTAGAACATCTTATTGCATGCAGGCAAGCTGATATGAGATTATGGCTAATGGAGCTAATGAAGTTCATTCACATATCGGTCGCACTCTGGGCAGTATGGTGGGTGTGCGTCAAAACTCGAAAGGTAATTCATGAACGCATTTTTCACTTACCACTAAACACGTTTAATTTAGTTCAAAGGTTTTTTAGAGCTAATTCAGAGGTTTTATGGCCGAGTAGCATACCCGGATCAGCAGCAGCTTCTCCTATTGCAGCTCAAAGACAAGTTAGCCGAACTTGGAAAGCTCCAGGCCAGGGTTGTATATGAAACTCAACGATTGATGCTGCAGTTTTGAGGACAAGCCAGAGGATCTTGTGCAGTCATATGTCGGGACGATCAGTTTTTTTTCTTGGAGCTTCAGTAGTGGTGACCTAGAATATAGTTAGGAAGACATTTTAGAGGCGATGGACTTCAGAGAGGCGTTGGATTTGGCACCTGACTTGTATTTGAGAAGAATTCATATAACAACCGACTCGGATGCTACTGTAAATCATCTCAAGAGTGCATACAGAGGGATAAGTGCCATCATTTGGGAGATAAAGATGAAGATGGAAGACTTTTCTGAAGTTTTTCTTTTGGAAAAAACTTTTGATCTATTCATTATCTGTTAAGGCAGCACAAAGAGCAATATAAATAAAAATTACATCCAGGTCTATAGACCACCTAGCGACGACTACAGGCACTGGAGTGAATCGAAAGCGCGCCTCGTCATCGTGCCTCCCTCACCAGAGCTAGGAAACCTTGTTGTAGTAGACCGTCGAAAACTCGTCGGGCCAAGGCCCAATAGGACTAGAGCACCATAACAGCAGCCGCCGTTGGTGAAGTGAAGCGTAGATTAAAAGGATCCAACCTGGAGACACATGAACAAAGGCGAACAAAGGTCGGATCCAAGTGGATCACTGAAGGAAAGCGCCGACCGAATCCCACGAGATCCATTGAAGACACACCTTCACACGCCCTCCGATGGTGCTAGACGCCACGAGAACATAGGCTAGTCGGGGATAACCTTATTTCAACTGTAGGGCTTCGTTGTCATCTAGTTTTCCTAATCATGACACAAACACACACAAAAACACCTAAAAAGGAAGCAGGAGCCCTCCCGTCGGCAAGTGCCAAGATCCATCATGCCTCCATGGCCCTAAGACCACAGAAGACAAAGCCGATCTGTAGTGGCACCAACAGGAGGCGTGAAATCCCTCTACCTCGCGCGAGACGCAAGAGACGAAGGGGTACGAAAATTCCGAAGGTACTTTCGATCATGAGAGAAAGAGCATATATGGAGGCTCATGACCTTGCTAAAGATTATGTTACCCTTACCTTGGGGCGACATTTGTGGCTCTTAGATCTCCTAATTTTTTTTTGCGGAAGATCCCCCTAATTTTATTTGCATGTCACGCGACGTTTTAGTTGAATAAAGTTCATTCTAAAAAGAAGAATGTTCTAATTTGTCTAAAAAAAGTTCTAAAAATTGCTAGCAGGAAAAAGGGAGATGGTAGAGCTGGCGAACTGTCGCCACGAGGGAGAATTTGCCAGCGACCCCTCTAGCTGGCACACGATATGGATCCAACGGTGCAGTTTTGGATGACTTTTTCACACTAAAATTAAACAAATGCCATGGAAGTTTTGCAAACAAAGCCACCCAGGTTTTCAAAAAGCGCCGATACTGTGAGGCGAACGTTTGCAAATGCCACGTCCGGTGGCGAACGTTCGCCAGATATGCCCATCCAAGAAAAAGAACCCAGTACCAGGGCTTCTCCCACATTCCCCACAGTCCACAGCCATGGGCTCCCAGTCCCAACAGCCACCCTCGCCGCCGCCGCCGCCCGAGCCGACCAGCATTAGCTCTTTGACCGACGACCTCCTCCGTGAGATCTTCCTCCGCCTACCGGACCTCCCGACCCTTGTCCGCGCGGCTTTCACCTGCCGCCCCTTCCTCTGCCTGGTCCGCTCCTCCCCGGCCTTCCGCCGCCGCTTCCGCGAGCTCCACGCGCCGCCTCTCCTCGCCCTCTTGCTCACACCCTACATGCACGCCGTCATCCCTTCCGCCAGCCGCAGCCCCGACCCAGACACCACTGCCTTCTTCGCTGATTTACTCAGAGACGGCGACGCCTCCGAGTGGGGGACTTCCCAAATTCCCTACTCCGACGGGTACGTTGCCTTCGTCAACCGGAGCACCGATCAGACTGCCTCCTACAGCCCCCTGAATATTGGAGCGCCGGCGCGGGCCCTGAATATCTACCCCAAGACGCCCCGCGAAGGCATCGATGCCTGGCTCGAGTTCTACACGCTCCCTCCTGACCAAGAGGACCAGAGGCCATCCCGTGTGGTCTGTGTCCGTCACGATCGCTCATGGGCGTGCGCGCGTGTGGCCGTCTTCTCATCTCACGCCATGAAGTGGCAGATCTTCCCTGAGTCCGGGGGGTTTGCTGCATGGGGGCGCCCGATTCCTAAGCTCGCCAATGGGTTCATCTGTTGGTTACAGAGCAAAAACTGCATTCTCGCTCTCAACACCGTCACCTTTCAGTTCTCCCGAATGTATCTGCCACCGCCCTTGATAGCGCTATACATATTCTACAGCTTTGAGCTTGGTCAAACCAAGGATGGGAACCTGTATATCGTACATGTGAAGGAATTCACGCTTTCTGTTTGGCTCTGGACGCCCGATGATGAGGGCATCGAGAGATTTATGCTGCACAAGATGTCTCAATTGCACACAGTTGTTAAGGAGATCACTAAGCGTTCAGTCCTGGATAATGCTGACATTGGAGAGCATATGAACGTCACTGATGGGTTTGTGTACCTGTGTGTTATCTATGACAGGGATATGAAATCTTCTTCTGTGTGGTTCCTATCCTTTTGCCTGGAAACAGCAGAGGTGAAGTTGCTCTTCGAGAAAACACGTGGTATGCATTGGCCTGCTGATCCATACATCATGGCCTGGCCTCCTTCCTTGATGCACGACAAGGTGAGTCCATGCTTATGTATGAAGATGCCGGTAAAGTTTCCTCATATGAAAGCAATTGCCTTACTTGTGAGCATTGGGTTATTGTATTGCTGTGAAAATCAGCTATTGACTTTTAGTTTTCATGCAGTAACACGTCTGACTTTATCAATTACTCCCTGCGTTCCCAAATATTTGTCTTTCTAGGCATTTCAAATGGACACAACATACCGATGTATGTAGACTTATTTTAGAGTGTAGATTCACTCATTTTGCTCCGTATGTAGTCACTTGTTGAAATCTCTAGAAAGACAAATATTTGGGAACGGAGGGAGTAGGATGCAATGTTTTCAGTTTTCATCATCAGGTTTAAACTCAAAAGGATATTTAGCATCAGGGTTTGTGCAGATTATATAATACAAGAAGCGCTGCGTTGCTGTTATTTGAGACTGCAAATCTTTCTCCCCTGAAAATCTCCTTTACACTTACGTTATAATGCTAATCACTATGAGATGGCAGTGGTGTAGCAGTATCTTCACTTTCATTGCTTATGTAAAAACCAGATAAACTGATACGTATCATTAGAATCTATTGTCTTGCACAAAATTATCTATAGAACACTCTTACATGCACGAATACTCTAATGCCACAGGGGGATTCAGAAACTGAAGTTGCCAGGGACACTGTTGGAGATGATGGTCCTGTGGGCACGGAAGAAGCTTCCCCTGTCCTCTTCACGGCATTGCAGTCATTCAAAGAAGCTTTGATTGATGATGACAACGTAAAATTTGTGGAGATGGATGCCTTCTTACTTGATGATGAGATTAGCTCCCTTTTGAACAAAATCTCTACTTTAGAAGCAGGATTAGCAGCTGGGAGAGACTGTGTGTTGAGAAGAGGTGCTCATTCCAATATCTACGGGGAAGGGATGGAAAGGAGTTGGTGGGAAATGTGCAAGGGGATGTTGGGGAGAGTTTCTTCCCACTTCTTTGCCAATTGATCTTGATCTTGGTGCCTTTCTTCTCACAAGTTAAGCGTCAGTTGAAATGCATTGGTAGTTTAGTTTTCGGATTGTGCGAACACATTATGTGCTAGTTGACTACTATGTCTAATGAGTGTACCATCAGTACCTCCACTATCTAGTTTGCAAGAGACTTGTATAGTATGTTTAACATGCAGAGACCGACCATTCAGTGTCACCATCAATGTAAGTCATGAGCCTCATCCTGGTGGTTGTCATCCTTGTTCTGAATGATTGTATGAGGTATATTTTGCTTTGTAGTCTGCTTGAGTAACTGCCCACTTTTGATCCACTATTGATCTCCGGCCGATTAGTTTCACAACTACTTCCTCCGCAAACTAATATAAGAGCGTTTAGATTACTGAAATAGTGTTCTAAACGCTTTTATATTAGTTTACAGAGGAAGTACATTGTTACTTTGGTGGCTCAAGATGCCGGGAGTTCTTTTAGAAAAGGAAAATATTAAATATGAATGGTTACTTGATGATGTCTACACAAGTACACATAGAAGTCAATGCAACATAAAGATAGTAGATGATGGGTGGCTTTATCAGCATCTTGGCTCGAAGAAATGCGAAGAAACTCATCATTTTTGTTTTTATTTTATGGGGGAAGAAGCTCATCATTAAGTGCACGAAAGAGGTGTTGGCCGTCGCGCCAAGAGGCGATGCTAGTAGTCCGACAGCTCGCGTCCCTGCTCCGTGCTGCCGCTGCTGGATTGGTTCTCGTCGGGTTGGTCAACCGTTGCTCGTGGGTCAGCGTTGGCGGCTTCTCCTTTGGCAGCTCGGTCGCCTGGAGCTGGGCTATGTTTAGCCACTCCGCTGGTCGCCGGTGCGGCACCCATCGAGCCTGGGTGAAAGGGTAGTGGCCCTTTGCGACGGTGGAGACAACTCAAGTGTTGCCCAAGTTTGGCCATGGATGTAGCCGGCGCTCAACGCTTGCACGGCATGCCCCTCCTCCCAAGTACCTAGTTGGCTAGTTGGTGTGGGCGTAGTGGTGGTCATCGGCATCGATGCTCCATTGTTGCCATTGTGCTGTTCTGCTTAGCTCTATGTATCTTCTTTCCGCTTTGCATTGCTTTCTTCTTTTTGTAATGTGGTGCCCCTGTAATCCTGGCCGGTTGATGGCTTTGTTAATTCAAAGTCGGGCTAGGTTCGAGCTCTTCTCGGGCTCGGCCGGCGCCTTTTATCTAAAAAAGAGGTGATGCTAGATTGGTAGGATGAACTGTTAGGATGAACGGCTTTCACTCTTGGAGATCGGACGGTGGAAGATGGCGGCGGCGGATCTAAAGCGTGGCATGAGGTGCATGCTACGGGTCAGCCAGTCCGGGTGGTGCTCTCGGCTTGATGCGGGGCAGCTAGATAGTGCATGTTCATTCGGTTCGGACACATTATAAAGATTGTAGGTGTTGCTAGGCGGCTTTGGGTTGATCTATGTATTCATGTTGTCAGATTCTGTTGAATAATTATTAAAGATGATTGCATGCATTAATTGATGCAGAGGCCAGGGGTTATCCTTTTTTTCGCAAAAATCAGCTACCTCACTTGCAATGGCCGCCCCCATGTCATTTTGGAGCAGTTTAGTTGGTGTGTGTAGGGTATGTATGAGTGCAGAAATTTAGTCAATAGTTGCGTACTTTTTATCTCTCGAATTGAGGAGCTCTTCGAGCGCAGAAATTTTGTTTTGCAATAAAGAGTGCTCCGCTAGGGGAAATGCATTGGAGCGCGCGGGTGCCACACATCCTATATGAAAATAGCATTAAAAACTCAGAAAATTTTCAAAAGTTCTGAAATTTTGGGATTTGAAACTTGAGTGCCCATTGTACATCTGTGTTTATTTTTGTGGGAAATGGGTGCCCGTGGTATCCGCGGCGTAGGAATTACAGTCCGACATACGTTACATCCAGTTTCTTTTTCTACACATATGATTTTTTTTGTCTTTTTTACTGACATTAGCATCGGCATTCATTCCCCACGAAACTGAACACGTGTGTAGAACCGGCACCAAGGTTTCATATGTCAAAATTTCAAGATTTTTCAAATTTCTTAATATATTTTTAATGTTATATTCATATAGGATGTGTGGCACCTGAGAGCACAAATCATCTTCCGCTCCACTAGATGCTTAAAGTTACTTTTCTCTTTGTTGGGAGATGCTAAGTTACTTTGACGTTGTAGCTGAAGAAAATATGCCCTAGAGGCAATAATAAAGTTGTATTTTATATTTTTTTATTCATGATAAATGTTTATTATTCATGCTAGAATTGTATTAACCGGAAACTTGATACATGTGTGAATACATAGACAAAACATCATGTCCTTAGTATGTCTCTACTAGACTAGCTCGTTGATCAAAGATGGTTAAGTTTCCTAGCCATGGACATGAGTTGTCATTTGATAAACGGGATCACATCATTAGTGAAATGATGTGATGGACAAGACCCATCGTTAGCTTAGCATAATGATCATTCAGTTTTATTACTACTGCTTTCTTCGTGTCAAATATATATTCCTCCGACTATGAGATTATGCAACTCCCGGACACCGTAGGAATGCCTTTTGTGCTATCAAACATCACAACGTAACTGGGTGATTATAAAGATGCTCTACAGGTATCTCCAAAGGTGTTTGTTGGGTTGGCATAGATAGAGATTAGGATTTGTCACTCCGAGTATCGAAGAGGTATCTCTAGGCCCTCTCGGTAATGCACATCATATAAAGCCTTGCGAGCAATGTGACTAATGAGTTAGTTGCGGGATGGTGCACTACGGAACGATTAAAGAGACTTGCCGGTAACGAGATTGAACTAGGTATAAAGATACCGACGATCGAATCTCGGGCAAATAACATACCGATGACAAAGGGAATAATGTATGTTGAGATTGCGGTTCGACCGATAAAGATCTTCGTAGAATATATGGGAACCAATATGAGAATCCAGGTTCCACTATTGGTTATTGACCAGAGAGGTGTCTCGGTCATGTCTACATAGTTCTCGAACCCGTAGGGTCCGCACACTTAACGTTCGATGACAATATGTATTATATGAGTTGTGTGTTTTGGTGACCGAAGATTGTTCGGAGTCCCGGATGAGATCACAGACATGACGAGGAGTCTCAAAATGGTCGAGAGGTAAATATTGATATATTGGAAGATTATGTACGGACACTGGAATGGTTCCGAAGAGGTTCGGGGATTTTTTGGAGTACCGGGAGGTTACCGGAAGCCCCCGGGAAAGTTAATGAGCCTCATGGGCCATAGTGGAGAGGAGGAGGCAGGCCACAAAAGGTGGCGCCCCCCATGGCAGTCCGAATTGGACAAGGGGTTGGGGGTTGTAAGGGCATATTTATCCCTAAGATGTTTTGGTGATTGATGACAATCCTTTTGCGGACTAATCGTGTGCGTTGAGTTCTTTCAGAGATTCATCCTTTGGCACGAGACGGTGTAGCTCCTTCGTTTCTCTATTGGTGGACTAGTTTCGTAGGAGTCACCGTACTATCAAGAGGGGATCTGCTTTGGTAAGGCTAGGGTGGAATCAACACGTACACATCCTTATCACACACGATGTTTCTTTCCGCTTCATTGGAGCTACCTTTCCTATCTGTGCCTGCCCTGTCCTGTCCCAGCGGTAGTACCACGGTCCTCAGCAGTAGTACCGCCGAAGCACATCAAGCGGTAGTACCTCTCCCCGAGCGATAGTACCGCTTGCGGTCTTCGGCCGTAGTACCGCAGTGGTTCCGGGCTATTACCGCCTCGACTCGAGACCGCTGTTTTTCGTGTCGGGTTTTACGGTACTAGTAGCGGCAGTAGTGGCGGTAGTACCGCTCCAAGCGGTAGTACCGCCAATACTTCCGCGGTAGTACCGCTCTGGGGCTAGGACCCTGCATCCCTCGTCAGCGTGGCAGTACCGCTGGGAGGGAGCGGTAGTACCGTCCTGCCCAAGCGGTAGTACCGCTCTGTGCGTGGCTGTTTGGGGGGGGGGGGTAACGGTTGGATTGTTTCCCCCACTATATAAAGGTGTCATCTTCCCCATAGTTGACTCACCTCTTCCCCCAAAAGCTCCATTGTTGCTCCAAGCTCCATTTTCACCCGATCTCTCTCCCTAGCCAATCAAACTTGTTGATTTGCTCGGGATTGGTCGAGAAGGCCCCGATCTACACTTCCACCAAGAGAAATTTGATTCCCCCTCTAATCCCTAGCGGATCTTGTTACTCTTGGGTGTTTGAGCACCCTAGACGGTTGAGGTCACCTTGGAGCTATAGTCCATTGTGGTGAAGCTTCGTGGTGTCGTTGGGAGCCTCCAATTAAGTTGTGGAGATTGCCCCAATCTTGTTTGTAAAGGTTTGGTCGCCGCCTTCAAGGGCACCAATAGTGGATTCACGGCATCTCACATTGTGTGAGGGCGTGAGGAGAATACGGTGGCCCTAGTGGCTTCTTGGGGAGCATTGTGCCTCCACACCGCTCTAACGGAGACGTACTTCCCCTTAAAAAGGAAGGAACTTTGGTAACACATCCTCGTCTCCACCGGCTCCACTCTTGGTTATTTCGTGCCTTTACTTTTGCAAGCCTACTTGTGTTGTATCCCTTGCTTGCTTATTGTTGGAAATATGCCCTAGAGGCAATAATAAAATGGTTATTATTATATTTCTTTGTTCATGATAATTGTCTATTATTCATGCTATAACTGTGTTATCCGGAAATCGTAATACACGTGTGAATACATAGACCATAACATGTCCCTAGTAAGCCTCTAGTTGACTAGCTCGTTGATCAACAGATAGTCATGGTTTCCTGACTATGGGCATTGGATGTCATTGATAACGGGATCACATCATTAGGAGAATGATGTGATGGACAAGACCCAATCCTAAGCATAGCTCAAAGATCGTGTAGTTCGTTTAGCTAGAGCTTTTCCAAATGTCAAGTATCATTTCCTTAGACCATGAGATTGTGCAACTCCCGGATACCGTAGGAGTGCTTTGGGTGTGCCAAACGTCACAACGTAACTGGGTGACTATAAAGGTGCACTACGGGTATCTCCGAAAGTGTCTGTTGGGTTGGCACGACTCGAGACTGGGATTTGTCACTCCGTATGACGGAGAGGTATCTCTGGGCCCACTAGGTAATGCATCATCATAATGAGCTCAATGTGACCAAGTGTCTGGTCACGGGATCATGCATTACGGTATGAGTAAAGTGACTTGCCGGTAACGAGATTAAACGAGGTATTGGGATACCGATGATCGAGTCTCGGGCAAGTAACGTACCGATTGACAGAGGGAATTGTATACGGGGTTGATTGAATCCTCGACATCGTGGTTCATCCGATGAGATCATCGAGGAGTATGTGGGAGCCAACATGGGTATCCAGATCCCGCTGTTGGTTATTGACTGGAGAGGCGTCTCGGTCATGTCTGCATGTCTCCCGAACCCGTAGGGTCTACACACTTAAGGTTCGGTGACGCTAGGGTTGTAGAGATATGAGTATGCAGTAACCCGAAAGTTGTTCGGAGTACCGGATGAGATCCCGGACGTCACGAGGAGTTCCAGAATGGTCCGGAGGTGAAGAATTATATATAGGAAGTGCAGTTTCGGCCATCGGGAAAGTTTCGGGGGTCACCGGTATTGTACCGGGACCACCGGAAGGGTCCCGGGGGTCCACCTGTTGGGTAACGTAGTAATTTCAAAAAAATTCCTACGTACACGCAAGATCATGGTGATGGCATAGCAACGAGAGGGGAGAGTGTTGTCCACGTACCCTCGTAGACCGTAAGCGGAAGCGTTATGACAACGCGGTTGATGTAGTTGTACGTCTTCACGATCCGACCGATCCAAGTACTGAACGTACGGCACCTCCGAGTTCAGCACACGTTCAGCTCGATGACGATCCCCGGACTCTGATCCAGCAAAGTATCGGGGATGAGTTCCGTCAGCACGACGGCGTGGTGACGATGATGATGCTCTACCGGCGCAGGGCTTCGCCTAAACTCCGCGACGATATGACCGAGGTGGAATATGGTGGAGGGGGGCACCGCACACGGCTAAGGAACGATCCGTAGATCAACTTGTGTGTTCTAGGGTGCCCCCCTGCCCCCGTATATAAAGGAGCAAGGGGGAGGCCGGCCGGCCCTAGGGGGCGCGCCAAAGAGGGGGGAGTCCTCCTCCTAGTGGGAGTAGGACTCCCCTTTCCTAGTCCCACTAGGAAGGAGGAAGGGGGAAGGAAAGAGAGGGAGAGGAAGAGGGAAAGGGGCGCCGCGCCCCCTCCCCTAGTCCAATTCGGACTCCTCAAGGGGGGGTGGCGCCACCTCCTGGGCTGCTGCCCTCTCTCTCCCTCAGGCCCACCAACGCCCATTACTTCTCCCGGGGGGGGGGGTTCCGGTAACCCTCCGGCACTCCGGTTTACTCCGAAATCACCCGGAACACTTCCGGTGTCCGAATATAGTCGTCCAATATATCAATCTTTATGTCTCGACCATTTCGAGACTCCTCGTCACGTCCGTGATCACATCCAGGACTCCGAAAAAACTTCGGTACATCAAAACTTATAAACTCATAATAAAACTGTCATCGTAACGTTAAGCGTGCGGACCCTACGGGTTCGAGAACTATGTAGACATGACCTAGAACTGTTTCCGGTCAATAACCGATAGTGGAACCTGGATGTTCTCCTACATATTCTACGAAGATCTTTATCGGTCAAACCGCATAACAACATACGTTGTTCCCTTTGTCATCGGTATGTTACTTGCCCGAGATTCGATCGTCGGTATCCAATACCTAGTTCAATCTCGTTACCGGCAAGTCTCTTTACTCGTTCCGTAATACATCATTCCGTAACTAACTCATTAGTTACAATGCTTGCAAGGTTTAAGTGATGTGTATTACCGAGAGGGCCCAGAGATACCTCTCCGACAATCGGAGTGACAAAACCTAATCTCGAATTACGCCAACCCAACATGTACCTTTAGAGACACCTGAAGAGCACCTTTATAATCACCCAGTTACGTTGTGACGTTTGGTAGCACACAAGGTGTTCCTCTAGTAAACGGGAGTTGCATAATCTCATAGTTGTAGGAACTTTGTATAAGTCATGAAGAAAGCAATAGCAACATACTAAACGATCAAGTGCTAGGCTAACAGAATGGGTCAAGTCAATCACATCATTCTCCTAATGATGTGATCCCGTTAATCAAATGACAACACATGTCTATGGTTAGGAAACATAACCATCTTTGATTAATGAGCTAGTCAAGTAGAGGCATACTAGTGACATTATGTTTGTCTATGTATTCACACATGTATCATGTCTCCGGATAATACAATTCTAGCATGAATAATAAACATTTATCATGATATGAGGAAATAAATAATAACTTTATTATTACCTCTAGGGCATATTTCCTTCAGTCTCCCACTTGCACTAGAGTCAATAATCTAGATTACATAGTAATGATTCTAACACCCATGGAGTCTTGGTGTTGATCATGTTTTGCTCGTGGAAGAGGCTTAGTCAACGGGTCTGCAATATTCAGATCCTTATGTATCTTGTAAATATCTATGTCTCCCACCTGGACTTGGTCCCGGATGGAATTGAAGCGTCTCTTGATGTGCTTGGTCCTCTTGTGAAATCTGGATTCCTTTGCCAGGGCAATTGCACCAGTATTGTCACAGAAGATCTTCATTGGTCCCGATGCACTAGGTATGACACCTAGATCGGAAATGAACTCCTTCATCCAGACTCCTTCATTTGCTGCTTCCGAAGCAGCTTTGTACTCTGCTTCACATGTAGATCCCGCTACGACGCTTTGTTTAGAACTGCACCAACTTACAGCTCCACTGTTTAATATAAATACGTATCCGGTTTGCGATTTAGAATCGTCCGGATCAGTGTCAAAGCTTGCATCGACGTAACCTTTTATGATAAGCTCTTTGTCACCCCCATAAATGAGAAACATATCCTTAGTCCTTTTCAGGTATTTCAGAATATTCTTGACCGCTGTCCAGTGATCCACTCCTGGATTACTTTGGTACCTCTCTGCTAGACTAATAGCAAGGCACACATCAGGTCTGGTACACAGCATTGCATACATGATAGAGCCTATGGCTGAAGCATAGGGAACTCCTTTCATTTTCTCTCTATCTTCTGCAGTGGTCGGGCATTGAGTCTGACTCAATTTTATACCTTGTAATACAGGCAAGAACCCTTTCTTTGCCTGATCCATATTGAACTTTTTCAAAACTTTATCAAGGTATGTGCATTGTGAAAGTCCAATCAAGTGTCTTGATCTATCTCTATAGATCTTGATGCCCAATATGTAAGCAGCTTCACCGAGGTCTTTCATCGAAAAACTTTTATTCAAGTATCCTTTTATGCTATCCAGAAATTCTATATCATTTCCAATCAACAATATGTCGTCCACATATAATATTAGAAATTCTACAGAGCTCCCACTCACTTTCTTGTAAATACAGGCTTCTCCAAAAGTCTGTATAAAACCATATGCTTTGATCACACTATCAAAGCGTTTATTCCAACTCCGAGAGGCTTGCACCAGACCATAGATTGATCGCTGGAGCTTGCACATTTTATTAGCACCTTTTGGATCAACAAAACCTTCTGGTTGCATCATATACAACTCTTCTTCCAGAAATCCATTCAAGAATGCAGTTTTGACATCCATTTGCCAAATTTCATAATCATAAAATGCGGCAATTGCTAACATGATTCGGACAGACTTAAGCATCGCTACGGGTGAGAAAGTCTCATCGTAGTCAACCCCTTGAACTTGTCGAAAACCTTTTGCAACAGGTCGAGCTTTATAGACAGTTACATTACCATCAGCGTCAGTCTTCTTCTTAAAGATCCATTTATTCTCAATGGCTTGCCGATCATCGGGCAAGTCAACCAAAGTCCATACTTTGTTTTCATACATGGATCCCATCTCAGATTTCATGGCTTCTAGCCATTTTGTGGAATCTGGGCTCATCATCGCTTCCTCATAGTTCGTAGGTTCATCATGGTCAAGTAACATGACTTCCAGAATAGGATTACCGTACCACTCTGGTGCGGATCTTACTCTGGTAGACCTACGAGGTTCAGTAGAAACTTGATCTGAAGTTTCATGATCAATATCATTAGCTTCCTCACTAATTGGTGTAGGTGTCACAGAAACCGATTTCTATGATGAACTACTTTCCAATAAGGGAGCAGGTACAGTTACCTCATCAAGTTCTACTTTCCTCCCACTCACTTCTTTCGAGAGAAATTCCTTCTCTAGAAAGGATCCATTCTTAGCAACGAATATCTTGCCTTTGGATCTGTGATAGAAGGTGTACCCAACTGTCTCCTTTGGGTATCCTATGAAGACACATTTCTCCGATTTAGGTTCGAGCTTATCTGTTTGAAGTTTCTTCACATAAGCATCGCAGCCCCAAACTTTAAGAAACGACAACTTTGGTTTCTTGCCAAACCATAGTTCATAAGGCGTCATCTCAACGGATTTTGATGGTGCCCTATTCAACGTGAATGTGGCCGTCTCTAAAGCATAACCCCAGAACGATAGCGGTAAATCAGTAAGAGACATCATAGATCGCACCATATCTAGTAAAGTACGATTACGACGTTCGGACACACCATTTCTTTGTGGTGTTCCAGGTGGCGTGAGTTGCGAAACTATTCCGCATTGTTTCAAATGTAAACCAAACTCGTAACTCAAATATTCTCCTCCACGATCAGATCGTAGAAACTTTATTTTCTTGTTACGATGATTTTCCACTTCACTCTGAAATTCTTTGAACTTTTCAAATGTTTCAGACTTGTGTTTCATTAAGTAGATATACCCATATCTGCTTAAATCATCTGTGAAGGTGAGAAAATAACGATATCCGCCACGAGCTTCAACATTCATCGAACCACATACATCTGTATGTATGATTTCCAACAGATCTGTTGCTCTCTCCATAGTACCGGAGAACGGTGTTTTAGTCATCTTGCCCATGAGGCACGGTTCACAAGTACCAAGTGATTCATAATCAAGTGATTCCAAAAGTCCATCAGTATGGAGTTTCTTCATGCGCTTTATACCGATATGACCTAAACGGCAGTGCCACAAATAAGTTGCACTATCATTATCAACTCTGCATCTTTTGGCTTCTACATTATGAATATGTGTATCACTACTATCGAGATTCAATAAAAATATACCACTCTTCAAGGGTGCATGACCATAAAAGATATTACTCATATAAATAGAACAACCATTATTCTCTGATTTAAATGAATAACCGTCTCACATCAAACAAGACCCAGATATAATGTTCATGCTCAATGCTGGCACCAAATAACAATTATTCAGGTCTAAAACTAATCCCGAAGGTAGATGTAGAGGTAGCGTGCCGACCGCGATCACATCGAATTTGGAACCGTTTCCCACGCGCATCGTCACCTCGTCCTTGGCCAGTGCTCGCTTATTCCGTAGTCCCTGTTTCGAGTTGCAAATATTAGCAACAGAAGCAGTATCAAATACCCAGGTGCTACTGCGAGCTCTAGTAAGGTACACATCAATAACATGTATATCACATATACCTTTGTTCACCTTGCCATCCTTCTTATCCGCCAAATACTTGGGGCAGTTTCGCTTCCAGTGTCCAGTCTGCTTGCAGTAGAAGCACTCAGTTTCAGGCTTAGGTCCAGACTTGGGTTTCTTCTCTTGAGCAGCAACTTGCTTGCTGTTCTTCTTGAAGTTCCCCTTCTTCTTCCCTTTGCCCTTTTTCTTGAAACTAGTGGTCTTGTTGACCATCAACACTTGATGCTCCTTCTTGATTTCTACCTCCGCAGCTTTTAGCATTGGGAAGAGCTCGGGAATTGTCTTGTTCATCCCTTGCATATTATAGTTCATCACGAAGCTCTTGTAGCTTGGTGGTAGTGATTGGAGAATTCTGTCAATGACGTTATCATCCGGAAGATTAACTCCCAGTTGAATTAAGTGATTATTATACCCAGACATTTTGAGTATATGCTCACTGACAGAACTATTCTCCTCCATCTTGCAGCTGTAGAACTTATTGGATACTTCATATCTCTCAATCCGGGCATTTGCTTGAAATATTAACTTCAACTCCTGGAACATCTCATATGCTCCATGACGTTCAAAACGTCGTTGAAGACCCGGTTCTAAGCCATAAAGCATGGCACATTGAACTATCGAGTAGTCATCAGCTTTGCTCTGCCAGACGTTCTTAACGTCATCAGTTGCGTCAGCAGCAGGCCTGGCACCTAGCGGTGCTTCCAGGACGTAATTCTTCTGTGCAGCAATGAGGATAATCCTCAGGTTACGGACCCAGTCTGTGTAATTGCTACCATCATCTTTCAACTTTGCTTTCTCAAGGAACGCATTAAAATTCAACGGAACAACATCACGAGCCATCTATCTACAACAAACATAAACAAGCAAAATACTATCAGGTACTAAGTTCATGATAAATTTAAGTTCAATTAATCATATTACTTTAGAACTCCCACTTAGACAGACATCTCTCGAGTCATCTAAGTGATCACGTGATCCAAATCAACTAAACCGTAACCGATCATCACGTGAGACGGAGTAGTTTTCAATGGTGAACATCACTATGTTGATCATATCTACTATATGATTCACGCTCGACCTTTCGGTCTCCGTGTTCCGAGGCCATATCTGCATATGCTAGGCTCGTCGAGTTTAACCTGAGTATTCTGCGTGTGCAAAACTGGCTTGCACCCGTTGTAGATGGACGTAGAGCTTATCACACCCGATCATCACGTGGTGTCTGGGAACGACGAACTTTGGCAACGGTGCATACTCAGGGAGAACACTTCTTGTAATTTTTTAGTGAGAGATCATCTTAAAATTCTACCGTCAATCAAAGCAAGATAAGATGCATAAAGGATAAACATCACATGCAATCAATATAAGTGATATGATATGGCCATCATCATCTTGTGCTTGTGATCTCCATCTCCGAAGCACCGTCGTGATCACCATCGTCACCGGCGCGACACCTTGATCTCCATCGTAGCATCGTTGTCGTTACGCCATCTATTGCTTCTACGACTATCGCTACCGCTTAGTGATAAAGTAAAGCAATTACAGGGCGTTTGCATTTCATACAATAAAGCGACAACCATATGGCTCCTGCCAGTTGCCGATAACTTCGGTTACAAAACATGATCATCTCATACAATAAAATATAGCATCACGTCTTGACCATATCACATCACAACATGCCCTGCAAAAACAAGTTAGACGTCCTCTACTTTGTTGTTGCAAATTTTACGTGGCTGCTACGGGCTGAGCAAGAACCGTTCTTACCTACGCATCAAAACCACAACGATAGTTCGTCAAGTTAGTGCTGTTTTAACCTTCGCAAGGACCGGGCGTATCCACACTCGGTTCAACTAAAGTTGGAGAAACAGACACCCGCTAGTCACCTGTATGCAAAGCACGGCGGTAAAACCAGTCTCGCGTAAGCGTACGCGTAATGTTGGTCCGGGCCACTTCATCCAACAATACCGCTGAACCAAAGTATGACATGCTGGTAAGCAGTATGACTTGTATCGCCCACAACTCACTTGTGTTCTACTCGTGCATATAACATCAACGCATAAAACCTAGGCTCGGATGCCACTGTTGGGTAACGTAGTAATTTCAAAAAAATTCCTACGTACACGCAAGATCATGGTGATGGCATAGCAACCAGAGGGGAGAGTGTTGTCCACGTACCCTCGTAGACCGTAAGCGGAAGCGTTATGACAACGTGGTTGATGTAGTCATACGTCTTCACGATTCGACCGATCCAAGTACGGAATGTACAGCACCTCCAAGTTCAGCACACGTTCAGCTCGATGACGATCCCCGGACTCCGATCCAGCAAAGTGTCGGGGATGAGTTCCGTCAGCACGACGGCGTGGTGACGATGATGATGCTCTACCGGCGCAGGGCTTCGCCTAAACTCCGCGACGATATGACCGAGGTGGAATATGGTGGAGGGGGGCACCGCACACGGCTAAGGAACGATCCGTAGATCAACTTGTGTGTTCTAGGGTGCCCCCTGCCCCCGTATATAAAGGAGCAAGGGGGAGGCCGGCCGGCCCTAGTGGGCACGCCAAAGAGGGGGGAGTCCTCCTCCTAGTGGGAGTAGGACTCCCCTTTCCTAGTCCCACTAGGAAGGAGGAAGGGGGAAGGAAAGAGAGGGAGAGGGAGAGGGAGAGGGGGGCCGCGCCCCCTCCCCTAGTCCAATTCGAACTCCTCAAGGGGGGGCGCCACCTCTTGGGCTGTTGTCCTCTCTCTCCCTCAGGCCCACCAACGCCCATTACTTCTCCCGGGGGGGGGGGGTCCGGTAACCCTCCGGCACTCCGGTTTACTCCGAAATCACCCGGAACACTTCCGGTGTCCGAATATAGTCGTCCAATATATCAATCTTTATGTCTCGACCATTTCGAGACTCCTCGTCATGTCCGTGATCACATCCAGGACTCCGAGAAAACTTCAGTACATCAAAACTTATAAACTCATAATAAAACTGTCATCGTAACGTTAAGCGTGCGGACCCTACGGGTTCGAGAACTATGTAGACATGACCTAGAACTGTTTCCGGTCAATAACCGATAGTGGAACCTGGATGTTCATATTGGCTCCTACATATACTACGAAGATCTTTATCGGTCAAACCGCATAACAACATACGTTGTTCCCTTTGTCATCGGTATGTTACTTGCCCGAGATTCGATCGTCGGTATCCAATACCTAGTTCAATCTCGTTACCGGCAAGTCTCTTTACTCGTTCCGTAATACATCATTCCGTAACTAACTCATTAGTTACAATGCTTGCAAGGTTTAAGTGATGTGTATTACCGAGAGGGCCCAGAGATACCTCTCCGACAATCGGAGTGACAAAACCTAATCTCGAATTACGCCAACCCAACATGTACCTTTAGAGACACCTGAAGAGCACCTTTATAATCACCCAGTTACGTTGTGATGTTTGGTAGCACACAAGGTGTTCCTCTGGTAAACGGGAGTTGCATAATTTCATAGTTGTAGGAACTTTGTATAAGTCATGAAGAAAGCAATAGCAACATACTAAACGATCAAGTGCTAGGCTAACAGAATGGGTCAAGTCAATCACATCATTCTCCTAATGATGTGATCCCGTTAATCAAATGACAACACATGTCTATGGTTAGGAAACATAACCATCTTTGATTAATGAGCTAGTCAAGTAGAGGCATACTAGTGACATTATGTTTGTCTATGTATTCACACATGTATCATGTTTCCGGATAATACAATTCTAGCATGAATAATAAACATTTATCATGATATGAGGAAATAAATAATAACTTTATTATTGCCTCTAGGGCATATTTCCTTCACCACCGGGTGGGGCCACCTATCCCGGAGGGCCCCGTGGGCTGAAGTGGGAGGGGAACCAGCCCCTGGTGGGCTGGTGCACCCCCCCTTTGCCCCCCCTGCGCCTAGGGTTGGAAACCCTAGGGGTTGGGGGCGCCTCCACTTGCCTTGGGGGGCAAGCCTCCCCCTTGGCCGCCCCCCCCCCCCCTAAGAGATCCCATCTCCTAGGGCCGGCGCCCCCCAGGGGGCCTATATAAAGGTGGGGGAGGGAGGGCAGCCGCACCCATGCTCTTGGCGCCTCCCTTCCCCCCTTGCTACACCTCTCCCTCTCGTAGAAGCTCGATGAAGCTCTGCCGAGATCACTGTTGCATCCACCACCACGCCGTCGTGTTGCTGGATCTCCGTCAACCTCTCCTCCCCCCTTGTTGGATCAAGAAGGAGGAGACGTCTTCCTCAACCGTATGTGTGTTGAACGCGGAGGTGCTGTCCGTTCAGCACTAGGATCATCGGTGATTTGGATCACGTCGAGTACGACTCCCTCAACCTTGTTCTCTTGAACGCTTCCGCTCGCGATCTACAAGGGTATGTAGATGCACTCCTTTCTCTCGTTGCTAGATGAACTCATAGATTGATCTTGGTGAAAGCGTAGAAATTTTTTATTTTCTGCAACGTTCCCCAACAGTGGCATCATGAGCTAGGTCTATGCGTAGTTCTCTTTGCACGAGTAGAACACAAATTTGTTGTGGGCGTAGATGTTGTCAACTTTCTTGCCACTACTTGTCTTATTTTGCTTCAGCAGTATTGTGGGATGAAGCGGCCTGGACCGACCTTACACGTACGCTTACGTGAGACAGGTTCCACCGACTGACATGCACTAGTTGCATAAGGTGGCTAGCGGGTGTCTGTCTCTCCCACTTTAGTTGGAGCGGATTCGATGAAAAGGGTCCTTATGAAGGGTAAATAGAAGTTGGCAAATCACATTGTGGCTTTTATGTAGGTAAGAAAACATTCTTGCTAGAACCCTATTGCAGCCACGTAAAACATGCAACAACAATTAGAGGAAGTCTATCTTGTTTTTGCAGCATATGATTTGTGATGTGATATGGCCAAAAGTTGTGATGAATGATGAATGATATATATGTGATGTATGAGATCATGTTCTTGTAATAGGAATCACGACTTGCATGTCGATGAGTATGACAACCGGCAGGAGCCATAGGAGTTGTCTTTATTTTTTGTGTGACCTGCGTGTCATTGAAGAACGCCATGTAAATTACTTTACTTTATTGCTAAACGCATTAGCCATATAAGTAGAAGTAGTCGTTGGCGTGACGACTTCATGAAGACACGATGATGGAGATCATGGTGTCATGCCAGTGACGAAGATGATCATGGCGCCCCAAAGATGGAGATCAAAGGAGCAATATGATATTGGCCATATCATGTCACTATTTGATTGCATGTGATGTTTATCATGTTTTACATCTTATTTGCTTAGAACGACAGTAGCTTAAATAAGATGATCCCTCGAAATAATTTCAAGAAAAGTGTTCCCCCTAACTGTGCACCGTTGCGAAGGTTCGTTGTTTCGAAGCACCACGTGATGATCGGGTGTGATAGATCCTAACGTTCGAATACAACGGGTGTAAGCCAGATTTACACACGCAATACACTTAGGTTGACTTGACGAGCCTAGCATGTACAGACATGGCCTCGGAACGCGGAAGACCGAAAGGTTGAACATGAGTCGTATAGAAGATACGATCAACATGGAGATGTTCACCGATGATGACTAGTCCATCTCACATGATGATCGGACACGGGCTAGTCGACTCGGATCATGTATCACTTAGATGACTAGAGGGATGTCTAATCTGAGTGGGAGTTCATTGAATAATTTGATTAGATGAACTTGATTATCATGAACTTAGTCTAAAATCTTTACAATATGTCTTGTAGATCAAATGGCCCACGTTACCCTCAACTTCAACGCGTTCCTAGAGAAAACCAAGCTGAAAGATGATGGCAACAACTATACGGACTGGGTCCGGAACCTGAGGATCATCCTCATAGCTTCCAAGAAAGATTATGTCCTAGAAGCGCCGCTAGGTGAAGCACCAATCCCAGAGAACCAAGATGTTATGAACGCTTGGCAGTAGCATGCTGATGATTACTCCCTCGTTCAGTGCGGCATGCTTTACAGCTTAGAACTGGGGCTCCAAAAGCGTTTTGAGCAACACGGAGCATATGAGATGTTTGAAGAGCTGAAAATGGTTTTCCAAGCTCATGCCCGGGTCGAGAGATATGAAGTCTCCGACAAGTTCTTCAGCTGTAAGATGGAGGAAAATAGTTCTGTCAGTGAGCACATACTCAAGATGTCTGGGTTGCACAACCGCTTGACTCAGCTGGGAGTTAATCTCCCGGATGACGCGGTCATTGACAGAATCCTTCAGTCGCTTCCACCGAGCTACAAGAGCTTTGTGATGAACTTCAATATGCAGGGGATGGAAAAGACCATTCCTGAGGTATATTCAATGCTGAAATCAGCGGAGGTGGAGATCAAAAAGGAACATCAAGTGTTGATGGTGAATAAAACCACTAAGTTCAAGAAAGGCAAGGGTAAGAAGAACTTCAAGAAGGACGGCAAGGGAGTTGCTGCGCCTGGTAAGCCAGTTGCCGGGAAGAAATCAAACAATGGACCCAAGCCTGAAACTGAGTGCTTTTATTGCAAGGGAAGTGGTCACTGGAAGCGGAACTGCCCCAAGTACTTAGCGGACAAGAAGGCCGGCAAAACCAAAGGTATATATGATATACATGTAATTGATGTGTACCTTACCAGTACTCGTAGTAGCTCTTGGGTATTTGATACCGGTGCGGTTGCTCATATTTGTAACTCAAAGCAGGAGATGCGAAATAAGCGAAGACTGGCGAAGGATGAGGTGACGATGCGCGTCGGGAATGGTTCCAAGGTCGATGTGATCGCCATTGGCATGCTACCTCTACATTTACCTACGGTATTAGTTTTAAACCTCAATAATTGTTATTTAGTACCAGCTTTGAGCATGAACATTGTATCAGGATCTCGTTTAATTCGAGATGGCTACTCATTTAAATCCGAGAATAATGGTTGTTCTATTTATATGAGTGATATGTTTTATGGTCATGCCCCGCTGGTGAATGGTTTATTCTTAATGAATCTCGAGTGTAATGTTACACATATTCATAGTGTGAATACTAAAAGATGTAAAGTCGATAACGATAGTCCCACATACTTGTGGCACTGCCGCCTTGTTCACATTGGTGTCAAGCGCATGAAGAAGCTCCATGCTGATGGACTTTTAGAGTCTCTTGATTATGAATCATTTGACACATGCGAACCATGCCTCATGGGCAAAATGACCAAGACTCCGTTCTCCGGAACAATGGAGCGAGCAACCAACTTATTGGAAATCATACATACTGATGTGTGCGGTCCAATGAGCGTTGAGGCTCGTGGAGGATATCGTTATGTTCTCACTCTCACTGATGACTTGAGTAGATATGGGTATGTCTACTTGATGAAACACAAGTCTGAGACCTTTGAAAAGTTCAAGGAATTTCAGAATGAGGTAGAGAATCAACGTGACCGAAAGATAAAGTTCTTACGATCAGATCGTGGGGGAGAATATTTAAGTCATGAATTTGGTACGCACTTAAGGAAATGTGGAATCGTTTCACAACTCACGCCGCCTGGAACACCTCAGCGTAACGGTGTATCAGAATGTCGTAATCGCACTCTATTGGATATGGTGCGATCTATGATGTCATTTACCGATTTACCACTATCATTTTGGGGATACGCTCTAGAGACAGCTACATTCACTTTAAATAGGGCACCGTCTAAATCCGTTGAGATGACACCGTATGAATTATGGTTTGGGAAGAAACCTAAGCTGTCGTTTCTATAAGTTTGGGGATGCGATGCTTATGTCAAGAAACTTCAACCTGATAAGCTCGAACCCAAGTCGGAAAAATGCGTCTTCATAGATACCCTAAGGAAACCATTGGGTATACTTTCTACTGAAGATCCGAGGGCAAGATCTTTGTTGCCAAGAACGGGTCCTTTCTGGAGAAAGAGTTTCTCTCGAAAGAATTAAGTGGGAGGAAAGTAGAGCTTGATGAAGTACTACCTCTTGAAACGGTAAGTAGCGCAACTCAGGAAGATGTTCCTATGGTGCTTGCACCGACAAGAGAGGAGGTTAATGATGATGATCAAGATACTTTGGATCAAGCTCCTACCGAACTTCGAAGGTCCACAAGGACATGTTCCGCACCAGAGTGGTACGACAACCCTGTCTTGGAAATCATGTTGTTAGACAACGGTGAACCTTCGAACTATGAAGAAGCGATGGCGGGCCCAGATTCCAGCAAATGGCTTGAAGCCATGCAATCCGAGATAGGATCCATGTATGAAAACAAAGTGTGGACTTTGACAGACTTGCCCGATGTTCGGCGAGCAATGGAAAACAAAAAGGATCTTTAAGAAGAAGACGGACGCGGATGGTAATGTTACCATATATAAAGCTCGACTTGTCGCTAAGGGTTATCGACAGGTTCAAGGAATTGACTACGATGAGACATTCTCTCTCGTAGCGAAGCTGAAGTCCGTCCAAATCATGTTAGCAATTGCCACATACTATGATTACGAGATATGGCAAATGGACATCAAAACGGCATTCCTTAACGGTCATCTTAAGGAAGAACTATATATGATGCAGCCGGAAGGTTTTGTCGACCCTGAGAATGCTAACAAGGTATGCAAGCTCCAGCGGTCCATTTATGGGCTGGTGCAAGCATCTCGGAGTTGGAACATTCGCTTTGATGAGATGATCAAAGCGTTTGGATTTATGCAGACTTATGGAGAAGCCTGCGTTTACAAGAAAGTGAGTGGGAGCTCTGTAGCATTTCTCATATTATATGTAGATGACATACTTTTGATGGGAAATGATATAGAACTTTTGGACAACATTAATGCCTACTTGAATAAGTGTTTTTCAATGAAGGACCTCGGAGAAGCTGCTTACATATTAGGCATCAAGATCTATAGGGATAGATCGAGACGCCTCATAGGTCTTTCACAAAGCACATACCTTGATAAGATATTGAAGAAGTTCAATATGGATCAGTCCAAGAAAGGGTTCTTGCATGTACTGCAAGGTGTGAGATTGAGCTCGGCTCAATGCCCGACCACGGCAGAAGATAAAGAAGAGATGAGTGTCATCCCCTATGCCTCAGCCATAGGGTCTATTATGTATGCCATGCTGTGTACCAGACCTGATGTAAACCTTGCCGTAAGTTTGGTAGGAAGGTACCAAAGTAATCCCGGCAAGGAACACTGGACAGTGGTCAAGAACATCCTAAAATACCTGAAAAGGACTAAGGATACGTTTCTCGTTTATGGAGGTGACGAAGAGCTCGTCGTAAAGGGTTACGTCGACGCTAGATTCGACACAGATCTGAATGACTCTAAGTCACAGACCGGATACGTGTATATTTTGAATGGTGGGGCAGTAAGCTGGTGCAGTTGCAAGCAAATCGTCGTGGCGGGATCTACATGTGAAGCAGAGTACATGGCAGCCTCGGAGGCAGCGCATGAGGCAATCTGGGTGAAGGAGTTCATCACCGACCTAGGAGTCATACCCAATGCGCCGGGGTCGATCGCACTCTTCTGTGACAAAACTGGAGCTATTGCACTTGCCAAGTGTGACACTCCAAAAATTTCTATTTGGTTTTCAGCAAAAACTTTGTTGGATTTGAAGAAGGCCATTTAAATTCTTCCAAAAATCTCTCTCTCAGAACTTTTTCCCCTTTGACAATTTTTTTATTTTGGCATCTTCTTCAACCCTGGTATTGGTTATTAAAAACCTTTCTTCTGTTTGCCCTCTTCTCAAAATTATATTTTTGGGATTTGTTTTCCCTTTAAAAGAAAACCCTAGAAATTTTGGGACTTCTCTCTTGTTGAAACCACTCATGATTTTACCATGCCTCATATGGTAAAACTTCCCAAAACCCCTCCTTCCACTTTGGGGAAATCCATATATTCTGTCCCAACAAGTCCAACTCATTTTTGGATTTTATTTCATTTATTTCTTTCCCCAAAACAAATATGTCCATTATTTTGAGCCTAGGTGATTTGCAAAGCAAGTACCTAAATGCCTTTGATTTTTGATCCGAAACCAACTCCTCTGGATGGTCCTTGGTAACCACAACCTAGAACCATCAAGATCCACTCTTCTTCTTTTCAAATTTTTCAAATTTCAGCCTCTGCAAGTTTGGACCAGATTTGTCAAATTTGGTGAAATTCATATCTCCTCTTCACCAAAAATTCCACCAAAATTCAGGCAGCCCCCAGATGCAATGAGAGACCACCACACCAAAGATCAGCTCAAGAAAAATTCCCCTCGTGCCAAAATCATTTCGTCGAACACTTGGCCAGCACTGTTCATGTGCACTTTCAGAAAGTTCAGAGTTGCAGTGTCGTTTTCGTCAGAGTGTTGGCACTGGTCGCCCGTGCACCCTGGCGCTTTGCGCACGGCCTCTTCCCCCTGGCCAGAGCACCGCACGCCCGCTTGGACGGACGCAGGCGTCGGTGGCGGCGAGCATCTTCAACGCCGGCAGCCTCTGCGGTGGCAGGGCCACCCGCGGCGGCCGAACGGAGCCTGCTCCGGCCCGTTACGTCGTTCTGCGCCGCCCTTTGCTCCCTAACCCTCCGCATGGCTCATGCATGCCAGCGCACCCCCGCCACACCGTCGCCGTGGCCCGGCAAGCACAGGGCACGCCCTCTGCCGCCGACGGGCCCGCACCGCCCCGTTCCGTCGAATCCACCCAGGGCTCCTAATCCAAGCGTGTTTAGCGTCAAAACAGAACTAGTGGAACTCCACGTTGACGCCCAACTCCCTAAACCTCCCCGACCAAGCTCTGCACCGCCGTAACCATCGCCGGAGAACTCCGTTCATGGCCACCTCCTCGGATCGCCTATAAAAGGGAGCCCCGAGCTCGCTCTCGTGCACGCACCACCACTGCACCTCACCAACACCACGCCAAGCCTCTAGGAGGACCTCGAGGACGTCTCCTCCCCCAACTCCGGCCGCCCTGATCCGCCTCGGCCACCAGCTCGATTAACTCCGGTGAGGCCATCCCCGACGCCCAAACCCCGTCAGTAGCCACCTCGAGCAACCAGTGAGCTAACCCAAGCTTCGATTTGGCCTTCACAGCCCTCCCCGACGAGATCCACCTCCACCCGAGCCGCCGTCCACCGGAGCAAGGGCCGCCGTTGACGTGGTGCTCGCCGGCGACCAACACCACCACCCACCGACGCGGAAGGACACGCTGATCACTCTGGTACCGCCCGATCCCCCTGCCTCGCCGTGGATCGCCGCCGGCGACCACCGCAGCTCTCGGGCGCCGGCAGGCTCTGTTCTTCCCCGTTCAAAAATTTAAACCTGACGGGTGGGACCCACCTGTCAGTCTCTCATTTCTTTTTAAACGAACCGTTTTCTGAAAGCGTACTCTGGCAAATACGCTTTCTAATCCGAATCGTTTTCTGGACTTTTCTGCTTAGCACCCTGGGAAGTTTCTGTTTCATTACAAAAAGGCCCCTGAATTTAAAACCCTTATAACTTTTAAGCAGAGAAGGATTTTTGTTTGATTCTTTTTCTGTCCTCTTTAAAATTTTATCTAGTTTTTTATCAGATTTATTTGAAAAATATTTGGAATACTTTTGTGCACCTCACGGTATTTACGATAGTGCGTATACTTCTGTATACCGTAGATACCGAAGGAGGTGACGGAACCGCGAACTTCACCGAGCTAGGCTCCGACTACTCAGAACCAGGCAAGCATGTTTGAACTTTTGATATGATGAGTGTCTTGGCATTGTTTGCATTGAGTAGTTTCATGGCATGTTTATGAGCATCTTGATGAATGTCATGTTACATGCATAGATGAGGCAAGTGAGTTTCGAAAATCCATATGTTGTTGGATATAAGTTTGCATGGCCATGTGATGGCATGAGAATGGGTAAGATGGCAGTGTTGTGGCATGCCAGTCTTACGCTAGACTATTTGACTTCAGTGTCAACGTGAATCAAGTCACATTCCCATTCATTTCCTTTCCGGTACTACCACATGTTTTCCGCAAGGAATATGGCTTAGTAAGTTGCAAACCACTTTCCTGGTACACACCAAATAGAGAGGCTGGGATGAGGGTTCCATGGACCTGGATTAAAGCCTGTCATCCGGTCAGGGGGCATGGGTGTTTCCGGTTGGGACCGAGAGGGGGGCACCCCTTAGAGCGCGCGTATAGAAATTTGATCCCATGCTATTCGAGGTTGTGACCTCCCCGTCTCAAAGTTTTTCTTGGACGTTGTCTAGGGTGATTCCTGGCATCGTGAGGTGGAATGGGTGTGTACTGGTTAGATGTGTTTTCTTCCGAAATACCGTAAACGAAACTAGTCCTTCGTGACTACGGAAACCCGTTGGCTGTGGACATTTTAGTACAAACTCTGCAGAGTCAAAAATTCCTTTGAATCAGCTTATCAATGTCCAAGTACTATGTTCAACTTATCCTGTCGAGTTTCAATCTCGCTGACAGAAATTCCGGAGAACCACATAGGTGTTAATTTCCGGTTAAATGTTTATTTCCTATGGATGGACTAACCCGTTTATCATCATATGTTGAATATTTTTCCTATGAGTATTACTTTTGCGAGTTTAACAGATATGAAATATCAATTTAAAGCCCTTTCCGCGATGTCGCTCAGACGTCCGACTGTGGCAGTATTTTTTATTTACTTGATATAATCCCTTTCTGCGATGTCGCTCAGACGTCCGGCTGTGGCAATATTGTTATTTACTTTCAATATAAGCCCTTTCTGTGATGTCGCTCAGACGTCCGACTGTGGCAGTATTGGTTATTTACTTTCAATATAAGCCCTTTCTGTTATGTCGCTCAAACGTCCGACTGTGGCAGTATTGTTATTTACTTTCAATATAAGCCCTTTCTGTGATGTCGCTCAGACGTCCGACTGTGGCAGTATTTGTTATTTACTTTCAATATAAGCCCTTTCTGCGATGTCGCTCAGACGTCCGACTGTGGCAGTATTGTTATTTACTTTCAATATAAGCCCTTTCTGCGATGTCGCTCAGACGTCCGACTGTGGCAGTATTGTTATTTACTTTCAATATAAGCCCTTTCTATGATGTCGCTCAGACGTCCGACTGTGGCACGCATGTCTTTTACTTTCAATATAAGCCCTTTATGTGGTGTCGCTTAGACGCCCGACTGCGACATGATTTATTTATTTGTTCACCCTTCGAGGCATCGCTTCAGACACCCGATCGGTTTTCAATTATTTTTACTACTGTCTTATTTTCTTATTACTAAATAATGTCATGCAAGTTCATCATTTGTATGTGTATTACAAATTGCTCATGACGCATTCATGCGTGCATTTGTTATATCTTATGTCCGAACTGTCTTGTGAGTACTTTCAAGTACTCACCTGGCTTGTTGATTTGGCCAGATGCTGATGAAGGCGATCTCATGGATGAAGAGTTCGATAGCGAGTCCGACGCCTAGAGGAGTCCCAGTCAGTCTCGTGCGACCCTGGATTTGGTCACTGTGTTATATCCGCTTCTGCCACCCAAATAAATTCATCGAGCCTCACCTCGACGCTCGATGAGCTGCCAGTCTAGGAGTCATGTTATCCATTCCACTGTGATATTTCCACCACCACTTTATTTTCAAGTCAGTAGTATGCCACCACACCATTGTGCCATATCTGCCATTATGTATAATTATTGGCGTGTCTGTAATAAAGTGTTGAGCACCCCAGCTCGACCTTGTAATATATTTAATACTACTGGCTTACTGTATCAAGATTTTGTCTACCAGTCAGGAGGATTTTTCCTCATACTAGACTAAAAAGATCGGTTTCTCAATAAGTATTTTATTGGAAAAACCCGGTCATGACAAGCTTGGTACCAGAGCCAGGCTGACTATAGGAAGCCACTAGATGCGATCGCTAATCGGTTATTAGCATGATAGAGCTAATTCTTTTTTTTGCAAATGTAGTCATTTTCTGACAGTCAGCATAAATTTATGATCTGACCACTCAGAAATTTTGCCTACTTTTGTAGATGGCTGACAACAACTGCGAGTCTCAGATGTTCGCCAACATGCCTGATGGGTTCGTCAAGCTTGTCTCCTTCATTGTCTAGGTCGCGATGGGGCCATCTATGCGCCCAGTCTTCACACTCTATCAGCACAAAGTCAACGACAGTCTGACCATGCACCAGGCCGCGGTGCAATTCAAGGGAGGGCGTGTTGAATTACGCCGCTTCCGGTTCTTGGTAAGAGCCATGCCTACGGAGAAGCATGCTATGCAGATGGCAGCCCGTGAGGCGATAGCTCGTCTCAGGGATGTCCTTCCTTCGATGAAGACTCGTCGTTACCGCTACCTTCCATGCCACGTGCCATACGCATGTCACTACGCGTTCTCTTTCCCCAGAGGAGAACGATACGAGGCTTTTGAGATGCTTATCGAGTACCTCCGAGCTCTGGAGGCAGCCTTCGACAACCTGGTGGACGACTTCGTGGCTACCCGCATGGACTCAGTCCATGGCTGTGCCGCTAACAGGAGGGAGCTCCTGCACGCCGCACCGCCACTGACTTTCGTCTCATCCTCAGCATCTTATGCACCTACCACTCTCGCTACTGCTCGTCGCCTGCCTTCCACCGAGGAATTCAACCAAACCATTGCGCCCACTCCAGTCTGCTCTGCACCACCCCTATTGCGTCCCACACCCTGTTCGTGTTGCTCCGCCTATGGCACCCGCTCCATCTACTCAGCGCAGCGCTTCACGTCTGGAGCCTATTAGCGAGGAGGAGGTTGAGTCCCCAGCCTCACTGCGCCTCACCCTCGGCAGGGCAAAGGAGATCCTCACCATCTTCGACTGAGTACGCTTAGCCGTCATGCGATGTACCGCTCTGTACGATATGTTCATATGTACATAAGTTGTGAGAAGTAGCTTGTTTGCGCATCATGTAGGAACTGGAGAAGTGCACTAGCCTAAATAACATGTCAGGAATATGTACGCATATCCTGAGTGATGTATTGTATAATTACCGCCTATGTGTAAGATATGTAATGAGCAGTCCTCCTCCTTGCGCAATCGATTCTTTTTAAAAAAAATCCTGGAGCATTTAAAGTTTTCCCAGTATTTATGCATTTATTGAAATTTTGCGACTCTTTTCCCTTTCTTATGAGTTTTACAAAATATATCCCCAGAGTGAAAAATGTCTCGTCCTTGGACGCGCTCCATGCCAACTCCGTTAGAGGAAAATTATGACACACAACCAAGCAACAATTTCACACAGGGGCAGTCAAGTCAACAGGACAGTGAAACAGCACTTTCCCAAATGTGCCATCTTTATGAGCAAAGTCAGCAACAACATCAGGAAATGATGAACCAAGTCATCAATATGGGAAATCACCATGGACAGTATTAGCAGCAATCCAAGTTATCTGAGCTACAGAAGACGCGTCCCCAAATATTTTCTCATACTGACAAACCTCTTGAGGCCGAGGACTGGCTTCGAGACATGAAAAGAAAATTAATTATTGCACAGTGTTCAGATCTTGAGAAAGTGCTATATGCACCACACTATCTCACTGGAGCAGCTGCATCGTGGTGGAAAAATTTCCTACACATGCACCCCAACAAAAATAATATAACCTGGGAGGAGTTCAAGGAAGGTTTTCGTGGGGCACATATTCCTAAAAGTCTTATGAAGATCAAGAAGAGAGAATTTGATGACCTCAAAAAGAGGACCATGACGGTGTCAGAATACAACAGTCAGTTCACTTTATTGTCTCGCTATGCCAACGAAGAGCGTATGACTGAAAGCAAGAAGATGGAAAAATTCCTAGACGGTCTGGCACCCACGCTCAAATGCCAGCTGGTTGTGCACACCTTCCCAGATTTTAAAACGCTAGTGGATAAGGCCATTACCTTGGAAAATGAGAGACGCAGCTTGGAGGATTTCCGCAAGCAAAAAAGGGACCAGACTAATCTTGCTCGCAACCACCGAAGCAAGACGGATTTTCAGAAAGGTGGGACACACAAACCCACAACAAACGTCTCACGCCCAGTCAAGAATTTCCATGCAAGGGACAAGGAGTTCACATATCGCCCAGGCGTTACCTGCTACGCTTGTGGAGAAGAAGGGCACTATGCCAAGCAGTGCCCCAAGCCAAGGAACTCGACCCCAAAGCCGAACAATGGTGGCAATAATTCAGCGCCAAAGCGTAACAATTTCAACCCCAATAACAACCACCGGAAGGGTCATCTGAACCACGTGTCCAGAGAGGAAGCACAGAAAGCCCCGGATATCGTACTCGGTACATTCCCTGTCAACACAATACCTGCCATGGTTTTGTTTGATTCTGGAGCTTCTCACTCATTCATTTCGAAAAGTTTTGCTTTGCAAAATAATTTTTCGATGCTTCCCTTGGAAAAATCCATGATCATCAAGTCCCCTGGAATTAAGCAAGTTACCCAGAGTTACTGCCAAGGTGTGATTATTGAGTTTGAAGGATTGAAATTTCACGCCAACCTTATTGTTTTGGAAAATGAAGGTCTGGATGTCATCTTAGGGATGGATTGGTTAACCACCAACAAAGGTTTTATTGACTGTTTCAACCGGACCGTAATTCTCACCCACCACCATGGGAAGACAATAAAAGTTTCAGCCAAAGAGAGAAAAATATCCCGGCAACCGAGATTGAACAAGGTGGATATTTCTGAATTAAGCAAGGTTCCAGTAGTGTGTGAATTTCCAGACGTATTTCCCGAAGAACTACCAGGCATGCCACCAGACCGAGAGATAGAATTCAGCATTGAGCTAGCACCCGGAACCGCCCCCATATACAAGAAACCATACAGAATGGCACCATCTGAATTGGTAGAATTGAAGAAGCAAATAAAAGAATTACTGGACAAAGGATATATCCGAGCCAGCTCCTCACCTTGGGGTTCACCAATTTTATTTGCCAAAAAGAAGGATGGAACACTGAGATTGTGTATCGACTATCGAGCACTTAACATGGTCACAATCAAGAACAGATACCCGATGCCATGTATAAATGATTTATTTGATCAGCTCGCTCAGGCTAAGGTATTCTCAAAAATTGACTTAAGGTCGGGATACCATCAATTAAAAGTACGCACAGAAGATATCCCCAAGACAGCCTTCACCTCCAGATACGGACTGTATGAGTTCACAGTAATGCCATTTGGACTAACAAACGCTCCCGCATATTTTGTTCACCTCATGAACAAAGTATTTATGAAGTTTATGGACAAGTTTATTGTGGTATTCATCGACGATATTCTGATATATTCCAAGACACCAGAAGAGCACGCTGAACATCTCCGAATTGTATTAGGAGAACTCAGGAAACATCAATTGTACGCCAAGTTCAGCAAGTGTGAATTTTGGTTAAAGCAGGTAGGTTTTCTGGGCCACGTACTGACCCAAGAAGGTATTGCCGTAGACCCGGAAAAAGTCAAGGCCGTACTTGGCTGGAAACCACCAGCTAGCGTAACGGACGTACGAAGTTTCTTGGGAATGGCAGGTTACTACCGAAGATTTATTGAAGGATTTTCCACTATAGCAAAGCCAATGATGCTGCTACTCAAGAAAGACAAGAAGTTTGAATGGACGGAAACTTGCGAGAAAAGTTTCCAAGAACTAAAAAGGAAATTAACGACAGCACCAGTATTAATTGTGCCAGACATACACAAGAATTTTGAGGTGTATTGTGACACATCCCGGAAGGGCCTCGGATGCATATTGATGCAAGAAGGCAAGGTAGTAGCATATGTTTCCAGACAACTTCGCAAGCATGAGGAAAATTATCCTACTCATGACCTCAAGTTAGCAGCAGTTATACATGCACTTAAGGAATGGAGACACTTTTTACTTGGAAATCGTTGTGAAATATACACAGACCATAAAAACCTCAAGTATATTTTCACACAACCGGAACTGAATTTACGGCAATGACGCTGGGTGGAACTAGTGAAGGATTATGATGTTGGCATACACTACCATCCAGGAAAAGCAAATGTAGTGGCAGATGCTCTAAGTCGGAACCCCAACCCGAACAACGACAGCCTACCAAAGTTGAGACCTGAATTTTAGCAGGAGTTTGCCAAACTCAACTTAATAATGGTCACCGAAGGCAGTGTGTCAAATTTAGAAATACAGCCTACCCTGATAGAAAAGGTTAAAGAGGCTCAGCATGGGCACCCCAGCATTGAAGGCATTAAACAGAAAGTGAATTTGGGCAAGGCCTCAGAATTCGTTATCGATGAGCAGGGAATATTGTGGTACGGAAATAGACTTTGCGTACCAAATATCGAGGACCTTAAACAGCAAATCTTAGCCGAAGGCCACACCGCTCCATATTCAATCCGTCCTGGAGGAACAAAAATGTACAAGGATCTTCAGGAAACATTTTGGTGGCACGGTATAAAAAAGGGACATAGCCACATTTATTGCATGTTGTGACTCATGTCAACGCATCAAGGTCGAGCACCAGAAACCAGCCGGACTATTGCAACCAAATAAGATACCCGAGTGGAAATGGGACGAGATTGGAATGGATTTTATTGTTGGGCTACCTCGGTCACGACACGGACATGATGCCATATGGATCATCACTGATAGACTGACTAAAGTAGCACACTTCATCCCCGTGAAGACAACCCACACCACTCATAAGCTTGCCAGGCTTTATCTTTCTCGTATCGTCTGCTTACATGGAGTTCCAAAGACAATAATATCTGACAGGGGCACACAATTCATCTCCAGATTTTGGGATCACCTGCAACAGGCTTTGGGAACCCAACTAGCTTTCAGTACAGCATACCATCCCCAGACTAACGGACAAACTGAACGCGTAAATCAAATTCTAGAAGACATGCTGAGAGCATGTGTCCTCACTTATGGAACCAGTTGGGAAGAAAGCTTGCCATACGCAGAGTTCGCATACAACAACAGTTACCAGACTAGCCTGCAAATGGCACCATATGAAGCCTTGTACGGGCGGAGATGTCTTACCCCGCTAAATTGGTCAGAGACCGGAGACAGCCGTATATTCGGCCCAGACATGCTCAAAGAAGCCGAGGAAAAGGTCAAGCTAATCAGGGACCGACTCAAGACAGCTCAAAGCCGACAGAAGAGTTATTACGATCAGAAACATCGTGGAATCAGTTTCGAACCCGGTGAGTTTGTGTATCTACGAGTATCTCCTATGAGGGGCCTGCAACGATTCAAGATCAAGGGGAAGCTAGCACCAAGATTCATCGGACCATTCTGTATAGCGGCACGAAGAGGCACGGTAGCCTACCAGCTAGACTTACCCGGAGAATTATCCGATATCCACAACATGTTCCACGTCTCGCAATTAAGGAAGTGCGTAAGCAACCCAGAGAAGCAAGTATTCCATGAAAACATTGACGTGCAACCAGACCTCACCTATCGGGAACAACCAGTAAAAATATTGGAGGAGTCTGAAAGAAGGACCCGACAGAAAACCATCAAGTTTTTCAGAGTTCAGTGGAGCAATCACACCGAGAGTGAAGCCACTTGGGAAAGAGAGGATTTTCTTCGAGCAGAGCATCCACACCTATTTGAGGATCAGCTGAAATCTCGGGGACGAGATTTTTCCTAAGGGGGTAGGTGTTGTGACACTCCAAAAATTTCTATTTGGTTTTCAGCAAAAACTTTGTTGGATTTGAAGAAGGCCATTTAAATTCTTCCAAAAATCTCTCTCTCAGAACTTTTTCCCCTTTGACAATTTTTTTTGGCATCTTCTTCAACCCTGGTATTGGTTATTAAAAACCTTTCTTCTGTTTGCCCTCTTCTCAAAATTAAATCTTTGGGATTTGTTTTCCCTTTAAAAGAAAACCCTAGAAATTTTGGGACTTCTCTCTTGTTGAAACCACTCATGATTTTACCATGCCTCATATGGCAAAACTTCCCAAAACCCCTCCTTCCACTTTGGGGCAATCCATATATTCTGTCCCAACAAGTCCAACTCATTTTTGGATTTTATTTCATTTATTTCTTTCCCCAAAACAAATCTGTCCATTATTTTGAGCCTAGGTGATTTGCAAAGCAAGACCTAAATGCCTTTGATTTTTGATCCGAAACCAACTCCTCTGGATGGTCCTTGGTAACCACAACCTAGAACCATCAAGATCCACTCTTCTTCTATTCAAATTTTTCAAATTTCAGCCTCTGCAAGTTTGGACCAGATTTGTCAAATTTGGTGAAATTCATATCTCCTCTTCTCCAAAAATTCCACCAAAATTCAGGCAGCCCCCAGATGCAATGAGAGACCACCACACCAAAGATCAGCTCAAGAAAAATTCCCGTCATGCCAAAATCATTTCGTCGAACACTTGGCCGGCACTGTTCCTGTGCACTTTCAGAAAGTTCAGAGTTGTAGTGTTGTTTTCGTCAGAGTGTTGGCACTGGTCGCCCGTGCACCCTGGCGCTTTGCGCACGGCCTCTTCCCCCTGGCTAGAGCACCGCACACCCGCTTGGATGGACGCAGGCGTCGGTGGCGGCGAGCATCTTCAACGCCGGCAGCCTTTGCGGTGGCAGGGCCACCCGTGGCGGCCGAACGGAGCCTGCTCCGGCCCGTTACGCCGTTCTGCGCCGCCCTTTGCTCCCTAGCCCTCCGCGTGGCTCATGCATGCTAGTGCACCCCCGCCACACCGTCGTCGTGGCCCGGCAAGCACAGGGCACGCCCTCTGCCGCCGACGGGCCCGCGCCACCCTGTTCCGTCGAATCCACCCAGGGCTCCTAAGCCAAGTGTGTTTAGCGTCAAAACGGAACCAGTGGAACTCCACGTTGACGCCCAACTCCCTAAACCTCCCCGACCAAGCTCTGCGCCACCGTAACCATCGCCGGAGAACTCTGTTCACGGCCACCGCCTCGGATCGCCTATAAAAGGGAGCCCCGAGCTCGCTCTCGTGCACGCACCACCACTGCACCTCACCAACACCACGCCAAGCCTCTAGGAGGACCTCGAGGAGGTCTCCTCCCCCGACTCCAGCCGCTCCGTTCCGCCTCGGCCACCACCTCGATTCACTCCGGTGAGGCCATCCCCGATGCCCAAACCCCGTCAGTAGCCACCTCGAGCAACCAGTGAGCTAACCCAAGCTTCGATTTGGCCTTCGCAGGCCTCCCCGACGAGATCCACCTCCACCCGAGCCGATGTCCGCCGGAGCAAGGGCCACCGTCGACGTGGTGCTCGCCGGTGACCAACACCACCACCCACCGACACGGAAGGACACGCTGATCGCTCTGGTACCGCCCGATCCCCCTACCTCGCCGTGGATCGCTGCCGGCGACCACCGCAGCTCTCGGGCGCCGGCAAGCTCTGTTCTTCCCCGTTCAAAAATTTAAACCTGACGGGTGGGACCCACCTGTCAGTCTCTCATTTCTTTTTAAACGAACCGTTTTCTGAAAGCGTACTCTGGCAAATACGCTTTCTAATCCGAATCGTTTTTTGGACTTTTCTGCTTAGCACCCTGGGAAGTTTCTGTTTCATTACAGAAAGGTCCCTGAATTTAAAACCCTTATATCTTTTAAACAGAGAAGGATTTTTGTTTGATTCTTTTTCTGTCCTCTTTAAAAGTTTATCTAGTTTTTTACCAGATTTTTTTGAAAAATATTTGGAATACTTTTGTGCACCTCACGGTATTTACGATAGTGCGTATATTTCTGTATACCGTAGATACCGAAGGAGGTGACGGAACCGCGAACTTCACCGAGCTAGGCTCTGACTACTCAGAACCAGGCAAGCATGTTTGAACTTTTGATATGATGAGTGTCTTGGCATTGTTTGCATTGAGTAGTTTCATGGCATGTTTATGAGCATCTTGATGAAGGTCATGTTACATGCATAGATGAGGCAAGTGAGTTTCGAAAATCCATATGTTGTTGGATATAAGTTTGCATGGCCATGTGATGGCATGAGAATGGGTAAGATCGCAATGTTGTGGCATGCCAGTCTTACACTAGACTATTTGACTTAAGTGTCAACGTGAATCAAGTCACATTCCCATTCATTTCCTTTCCGGTACTACCACATGTTTTCCGCAAGGAATATGGCTTAGTAAGTTGCAAACCACTTTCCTGGTACACACCAAATAGAGAGGCCGGGATGAGGGTTCCATGGCCCTGGATTAAAGCCCGTCATCCGGTCAGGGGGCATGGGTGTTTCCGGTTGGGACCGAGAGGGGGGCACCCCTTAGAGCGCGTGTATAGAAATTTGATCCCATGCTATTCGAGGTTGTGACCTCCCCGTCTCAAAGTTTTTCTTGGACGTTGTCTAGGGTGATTCCTGGCATCGTGAGGTGGAATGGGTGTGTACTGGTTACATGTGTTTTCTTCCGAAATACCGTAAACGGAACTAGTCCTTCGCGACTACGGAAACCCGTTGGCTATGGACATTTTAGTACAAACTCTGCAGAGTCAAAAATTCCTTTGAAACAGCTTATCCATGTCCAAGTACTATGTTCAACTTATCCTGTCGAGTTTCAATCTCGGTGACAGAAATTCCGGAGAACCACATAGGTGTTAATTTCCGGTTAAATGTTTATTTCCTGTGGATGGACTAACCCGTTTATCATCATATGTTGAATATTTTTCCTATGAGTATTACTTTTGCGAGTTTAACAGATATGAAATATCAATTTAAAGCCCTTTCCGCGATGTCGCTCAGACGTCCGACTGTGGCAGTATTTTTTATTTACTTGATATAATCCCTTTCTGCGATGTCGCTCAGACGTCCGGCTGTGGCAATATTGTTATTTACTTTCAATATAAGCCCTTTCTGTGATGTCGCTCAGACGTCCGACTGTGGCAGTATTTGTTATTTACTTTTAGCCCTTTCTGTGATGTCGCTCAGACGTCCGACTGTGGCAGTATTGTTATTTACTTTCAATATAAGCCCTTTCTGTGATGTCGCTCAGACGTCCGACTGTGGCAGTATTTGTTATTTACTTTCAATATAAGCCCTTTCTGCGATGTCGCTCAGACGTCCGACTGTGGCAGTATTGTTATTTACTTTCAATATAAGCCCTTTCTGCGATGTCGCTCAGACGTCCGACTGTGGCAGTATTGTTATTTACTTTCAATATAAGCCCTTTCTGTGATGTCGCTCAGACGTCCGACTGTGGCACGCATGTCTTTTACTTTCAATATAAGCCCTTTATGTGGTGTCGCTTAGACGCCCGACTGCGACATGATTTATTTATTTGTTCACCCTTCGAGGCGTCGCTTCAGACACCCGATCGGTTTTCAATTATTTTTACTACCGTCTGATTTTCTTATTACTAAATAATGTCATGCAAGTTCATCATTTGTATGTGTATTACAAATTTCTCATGACGCATTCATGCATGCATTTGTTATATCTTATGTCCGAACTGTCTTGCGAGTACTTTCAAGTACTCACCTGGCTTGTTGATTTGGCCAGATGCTGACGAAGGCGATCTCATGGATGAAGAGTTCGATAGCGAGTCCGACGCCTAGAGGAGTCCCAGTCAGTCTCGTGCGACCCTGGATTTGGTCACTGTGTTATATCCGCTTCCGCCACCCAAATAAATTCGTCGAGCCTCACCTCGACGCTCGATGAGCTGCCAGTCTAGGAGTCATTTTATCCATTCCAATGTGATATTTCCACCACCACTTTATTTTCAAGTCAGTAGTATGCCACCACACCATTGTGCCATATCCGCCATTATGTATAATTATTGGCGTGTCTGTAATAAAGTGTTGAGCACCCCAGCTCGACCTTGTAATATATTTAATACTACTGGCTTACTGTATCAAGATTTTGTCTATGAGTCAGGAGGATTTTTCCTCATACTGGACTAAAAAGATCGGTTTCTCAATAAGTATTTTATTGGAAAAACCCGGTCGTGACACCAAGGAGCCCAGGTTTCACAAGAAGACCAGGCACATCAAGCGTCGCTTCAACTCCATACGTGAAAATGTTCAAGATGGAGACATAGATATTTGTAAAGTACATACAGATCTGAATGTAGCAGATCCGTTGACTAAACCTCTCCCTAGAGCAAAACATGATCAACACCAGAACGCTATGGGTGTTTGATTCATCACAATGTAACTAGAATATTGACTCTAGTGCAAGTGGGAGACTATTGGAAATATGCCCTAGAGGCAATAATAAAATGGTTATTATTATATTTCTTTGTTCATGATAATTGTCTATTATTCATGCTATAACTGTGTTATCCGGAAATCGTAATACACGTGTGAATACATAGACCACAACATGTCCCTAGTAAGCCTCTAGTTGACTAGCTCGTTGATCAATAGATAGTCATGGTTTCCTGACTATGGGCATTGGATGTCATTGATAACGGGATCACATCATTAGGAGAATGATGTGATGGACAAGACTCAATCCTAAGCATAGCTCAAAGATCGTGTAGTTCGTTTAGCTAGAGCTTTTCCAAATGTCAAGTAGCATTTCCTTAGACCATGAGATTGTGCAACTCCCGGATACCGTAGGAGTGCTTTTGTGACACCCCAAAGATTTGGCCTTGTTTTATTAAATTAAAATTTTGCCAGGAATTAAAACTTTGGATTTCTGAGCTCTATTTTGATTTTTAAATCATTTCCTTCCCTGTTATGATGAGTTTTTCCCAAAGAGAAAACTTTTCAAATATGTTATTGGACTTGTTTAACCTCTCAAGAAAAACTTTCCTTTTATCAGTGTAACTAATTAACTAAATTAATTGCTTGATCTTTACTTTCTTGAAAATAGTTTTTCAAGGTTAAATGGCCATATTTGAACTACAACCATTTGACAGATTCACTTAAAATTTCCACAAAAATTTGGAGATGTCATGTGATGTTCTTAAATCACTTTTATGCAAAAATATATTTCCTTCGTGAAATATTTTGAGCCCTGCACTCAATTTTTCTTCTCTGGTCCAGAGTGCATTTTGCACTGCAACCCATTTAAATAATTCTTTAAAACTTCTACCAAAATTAAGGGAGTTCAGTAGGAACATATTATTCCACTTTGTGCAAAAATCCAGGGTTGTTCTTTGAAAATATTGAGTGTATCAACCTCTTTTCCATTCTGGTCCAATTTGAGGATTTGTACAGCAACCACCATTTTAGTTGCTCCTATACCCTTGATTATTTCTCCTACTTGTAGTCCTCCATGTTAAACCCTTAAGTCCAGGAACATGCACCATTTGGATCATTTTTGGTTCATGAAATAATGCTATTTATTTCCTGTCCAGAAATGTAGTTTTGCAAAACTTGCACTAGCAAGTCTCCCCTTTTGTCCAAATAACCACACCACTCTCTCTTGCATCTAAAGAGACCCCAACCTGGAAGTTTTTGGCCACCCCAAGACTTGCCTAAGTGCCTGTGGCATTTTGTCAAACACCTGGAGAGCATGACCAGTTTTGACATGAGTTTTGGCATTGCACTGTGAACTTGCACCTTTGATCAAACTAGCATGTCCACTAGACTCCCCGTTGCTCCTAACCTCGATCTGGTAAACCCCACCCTCACCTGCGACCTGTAGCATGCCGCGGCATTGTGTCGAACATCTGGTGTGCGTGCACTGGACGCGCCTAGAGTACACCAATTGCAGCCACGTGCCCGAGCCGACACGCTGGCCCCACGGCTTTGGCCCGCTCTGCAGCACCACGCCACGCGCTCCCCTCCTCACAGCAACGCGCCAAGCAGCCCCCGCCGCGCCCGGCAGGCCAAGCGCTAGCCGCCGCCGCCCGACAGCCCTGCGCCGTTCAGCGCCGCCCAAGCCTTCCCCGCTCGCCATCTGGCCCCTGGAGCAGTGCGAGCTCATCCGCAAGCGTGTCTGCTAGCCCTCGTCACCGCCACATCGCCCTAGCTACAGAACGTCGGTTCGCCGGAAGTTTATCCACGGCCGCCGCGGAACCGCCTTGCCTCGCTTATAAATGGACACCCCGAGCCCCTCTGAGCATGCAGGCGACCTTATGCTACCCCCATGGCGCTCCCCTGCCTCGCATTCGACCCGGGGAGGCCTCCTTCCTCATCTCCGGCAACTCCTGCCGCCGCCACCGCCCCGGCCAATCCGGCACCTCCAGTACCTCCCCCTCTCCGTTCTCTTCGCCAGTAACTTCCTCATTCCCCTGCGAACCCAACCCCCTACTTAATTTTGATCGGGAGCCATCGCCGCCAACAAATCACTTTGTCACCGGAGCTTCCCTCCACCGCGGAGCTCGCCGCCGGCGATTTCCTCCACCTCCGACGACCCTACGACCACCGGGAGAACCGCCCCAGCCGTGCGGATCCATCCCTACCCTCGGGGGCCCGCGAGGAGCAGCCAAACACCGGCGAAGATCGCCGGAGCCCCGCTCCGCTCGGGCAGAGGAGGGAGACGACGCGCGACGACTGGTCAAACCTGACCAGTGGGCCCCTGGACCCACTGTCAGCGACCCCGCACCGTCCACGCTGGAGTAAGTGGAGGCGTCATACCCGTAATACGTCTTCTCTGCGCGAAAGCGTATTCTCTTCAAAACGTTTTCTTTTCTGTTTTAATTTAAAAACAGATATTGACCAGAACTTTGACTGGCTATAACTTTTTAAATATAACTCCAAATGAGTTGATTCTTTTTCCTACCTTCCTCAAATTTGGTCTAGTTTATTTTAAGATTTATTTGAAAATTTTTCAAACAACTTTTTTTGTTCTGTTTTTGAAATGTGTGTTAATTCAAATATATTTCCAAATAGGATTTTGGGGAAAGAGAAGAAAACTTTCAAAAGTTTGGAGAGCACCCTGCCTTTCCACACATTGAAGGCAAGCATTCTGAATCCCGGCATAATATTTTTGGTGTGATCATTGATGCATTTATAACACCACCGCATTTCGAAGGACTTGTTATTTCATGTGATATGATCATATGCATGGGTGCATGTTATTGATTTCCATGCTGTTGGAAATGAACACACTTGTGATGATAATCATCCTCATGTGCCTTGCATGCATACCGGTAGGAACCGGGAAAACCTCTGCCTTGGGTAGGCATGAGTTTGTCACCGGTCACCGTCGGGACGGTTATGTCCGGTATGGCATGGTAAGATATAATGAGTGTTGATTGTATTGGTTGAAATATATTCGTTATACTAATCATGCAGGGAATACTTAAACCTCCTGAGTCGATCGTAGATCGAGTCTTGTTCCAGTAACCCCCATACTTGTTTCATACTACCACTCGTCTCTACAGCAAGTAGAGTACGGTTCAGTAAGTTGTCAACCTCTTTCTAGCACACACCGTACAGAGAGGCCATGGTGGATGATACCGGTTGTAGCTGGTAGGCAGGCCACCTGGTCCGGGGGCATGGGTGTTTCCGGTTGGGACCGAGAGGGGAGGCCACCCCTTAGAGCGCGCGATATAAGTTTGATCCCATGCTACGCGAGGTTGTAGCCTCCCCACTTAGAGTTTGCTTAACAGGTGTCGTGGGTGATTCCAGACACGTGTGTGATAAGCTGGTGTGTGCAAGTTAGGTGTGTTTTCAACAAAAAGACCGTAGATGGAATTAGTCCCGATGGACTAAAGAAATCCATTACTCGTGGGTAAAGAGTACACCCTCTGCAGAGAATAAACCTATTCGAATAGCCGTGTCCATGGTTAAGGATTTCAGTCTGGGATGGGTCAGGTGTCGGTCTTAGTGTCGGTCTTCGGAGGTGAAACTGTTAACCAGAAAATGGAATTACTACTCGTGACTTGTGATATCTATGATTTTTATTATTGTTGACTAACCCGTGATATTATTGTTATTACCGAGTATCTCTGGGATGGTTCTACCTCCGGGATATTCATTATGATTGTTTCTTTTAAAGCCCTTTATGTGGTGTCGCTCAGACGCCCGACTGTGGCATTTCTTTTAAAGCCCTTTATGTGGTGTCGCTCAAACACCCGACTGCGGCATTTCTTATAAAGCCCTTTATGTGGTGTCGCTCAGACGCCCGACTGTGGCATTTCTTTTTAAGCCCTTTATGTGGTGTCGCTAAGACGCCCGACTGTGGCAATTCTTTTTAAGCCCTTTATGTGGTGTCGCTAAGACGCCCGACTGTGGCATTGCTGGTTATTCGTTTTCATAAATTTTAATACTACTATGTTATTGCATTTTTATAAATAACTTGCTTGCACGCATCTGAGTTCATTTATCTTTTGTGACTGACGTCATGAGCATAAAATATTTTCAGCACATCATTGTTATATTGTACCTGTGTTCATAATGTTTGCGAGTACATTCAAAGTACTCACTGGCTTGTCCCTGGCTATTGTCTTGGCCAGATTTTTCTTGCACGGAGAGGAGCGACGCGATGCCAGCCCTGGAAACCACTCAATGGAGATAGCAGCCTCGCGAAGATAGGAATTAACCTAGTCAACTGTTCCCGTGGGAAATGGAGTCCCATAGACACTGATGTTTCACAACCCGCTTCCGCCATTAAACACTAGAAACCATTTGTTGTACTCACAGGCCAGAATGGTCTTGTACTACATATTTTGTATTTTGCTTGGATTTCTGTATCAAGTTGGAGCCTCATCAGCTAACAGTAATCCTGGGGCTGATGAGCACGACGGTCTTTTCTAGAAATTATTACCCGGAAAAACCGGTCGTGACAGCTTTGGGTGTGCCAAACGTCACAACATAACTGGGTGACTATAAAGGTGCACTAGGGTATCTCCGAAAGTTTCTGTTGGGTTGGCACGAATCGAGACTGGGATTTGTCACTCCGTATGACGGAGAGGTATCTATGGGCCCACTCGGTAATGCATCATCATAATGAGCTCAATGTGACCAAGTGTTTGGTCACGGGATCATGCATTACAGCATGAGTAAAGTGACTTGCCGGTAACGAGATTAAACGAGGTATTGGGATACCGACGATCGAGTCTCGGGCAAGTAACATACCGATTGACAAAGGGAATTGTATACGGGGTTGATTGAATCCTCGACATCGTGGTTCATCCGATGAGATCATCGAGGAGTATGTGGGAGCCAACATGGGTATCCAGATCCCGCTGTTGGTTATTGACCGGAGAGGCGTCTCGGTCATGTCTGCATGTCTCCCAAACCCGTAGGGTCTACACACTTAAGGTTTGGTGACGCTAGCGTTGTAGAGATATGAGTATGCAGTAACCCGAAAGTTGTTTGGAGTCCTGGATGAGATCCCGGACGTCACGAGGAGTTCCGGAATGGTCCGGAGGTGAAGAATTATATATAGGAAGTGCAGTTTCGGCCATCGGGAAAGTTTCAGGGGTCACCGGTATTGTACCGGGACCACCGGAAGGGTCCCGGGGGTCCACCGGGTGGGGCCACCTAACCCGGAGGGCCCCGTGGGCTGAAGTGGGAGGGGAACCAGCCCCTGGTGGGCTGGTGCGCCCCCCTTTGGGCCCCCCCCCCCCCGCGCCTAGGGTTGGAAACCCTAGGGGTGGGGGGCGCCTCCACTTGCCTTGGGGGGCAAGCCTCCCCCTTGGCCGCCGTCCCCCCTTGGAGATCCCATCTCCTAGGGCCGGCACCCCCCAGGGGGCCTATATAAAGGGGGGGGAGGGAGGGCAGCCGCACCCATGCTCTTGGCGCCTCCCTTCCCCTTGCTACACCTCTCCCCTCGTAGAAGCTCGGTGAAGCTCTGCCGAGATCACTGCTGCATCCACCACCACGCCGTCGTGCTGCTGGATCTCCGTCAACCTATCCTCCCCCCTTGCTGGATCAAGAAGGAGGAGACGTCTTCCTCAATCGTACGTGTGTTGAACACGGAGGTGCTGTCCGTTCAGCACTAGGATCATCGTGATTTGGATCACGTCGAGTACGACTCCCTCAACCCCGTTCTCTTGAACGCTTCCGCTCGCGATCTACAAGGGTATGTAGATGCACTCCTTTCTCTCATTGCTAGATGAACTCATAGATTGATCTTGGTGAAAGCGTAGAAAAAATTTATTTTCTGCAACGTTCCCCAATACTTATGTGCTAGTTGTTATTGCATCATATAGGTTGCTCACATAGTTGCATATCTAGACAACCTATTTTGTTGCAAAGTTTAAATTGGTAAAGAAAAGCTTAAAAATTGTTAGTTGCCTATTCACCCCCCCTCTAGTCAACTATATCGATCCTTTCAATTGGTATCAGAGCCTCGTCTCTTTATTAAGGACTTTGCCGTTCGAAGAGTATGGTTGACACCACAGACGGTGCGGAGGAACACTCTAGTGTGAATCCTATCTCGTCTACGGCCGATGGGGGAACCTCGGTCTCTCATGAGGAATTCAATGTGGCTCTAGACACATTGAAGGATTCCATGACGACCAAGGTCGAAAGCATGTTTACTAAATTTCTTGAAGGACTTAAACTGTCCACCTCGCCGATGAAAGTGGGTGATCCCACTAACAAGGTGACGGATGCTACCTCCGACAAGGGGAAGCTAACAGTGAAAAGGGTCCTTCTTATAGCGGTAGAAATGGCACCGGCATCTTTGCCCATGTGGAACCTCCAGTTTATGGAGGACCGATTCCATCTACTCATTTAAATCATGCCGGTCCTCCTCCTAAGATTGTGAAAAATGAGGATTTTGATTCTTGGGTCTATCGCTTCAAGCGTCACTTAAAGCATGTTAATACTAATCTTTGGAGAATCATTGAAGAAGGTTTCTATCCTCATGACCCAAACAACTTCACCCCTCGAGAAGCGATGGATAATCAATTCAATGAGAATGCTCTCTTCATCATCCAAGAGGCAATTCTCCCCGAAGATCTCCCTCATCTTTGACCCTACCCCACGGCCAAAGATGCATGGCATTGCGTTGTGTCTCTCTATCGAGGAAGTGCGAGCATTCAACGCTCCAATTATGAAGTGGTGCAAGATGAAGCCGATGATTTTGCTATGAAGGAAGATGAAGAACCTCGTGAGCTCTTTCGGAGGGTAACCAAACTTGCAGTCTCGCTCCGAGATCATGGGAGCAAGGACACATATGACAATTGGATCAAACGCAAGTTCCTCAAGGCCATGATGCCCTACAACAAGGCCATGTCCTCCGTCATTCGTCAAAGACCGGACTTCCACTCCATGACCTCAAGTGAAATGTTGGATGAGTTTGTTGCCATGATCATCTTGGACAAGACCGCCGACAACGCGGTACTCCGGTCTCAAAGGGCAAAGAAGCCCAACCTTGCCTTGAAGGCCAGGTTATTGTGGAAGAAGAGGAAGAAGAGGAAGAGGACGAGAGCAACCCCGAAGACACAAAATATGATTATCACGAGCACATGGCTCTTGCTTTGAGGCAATTTTGGAGCAAGAAGAACTCAAGACCCAACTTCAACAAGAACAACTCAAGTGGCTTCAAGAGCAAGCAACGAGTTAGAACTTGCGTCAATTGTGGCAATGTGAGCCATTTCGTTGCAGATTGTCCTTACGAGAAGCGGGAAGACAATGGTGGCAAGCTCATTCGGAGAGACAAAGCCAAGTCCTTCCCCAACAAGAACAACTTCACCAAGAAGACTCCTACTCGAGGGTTGGTGGTTCAAGAGGAATACCGTGAGGATGACGATGATGATGAAGATAGTGAAGCAATGGCCATGGCATCCGTTGCCATTGCCACAACTCCCCGGGTGTCTCTCTTTGACTCACCCAACGAGAACATCACCGCCAAGTGCCTCATGGCTAAAACCACCAACAAGGTAACCCCCAACATCAAAACCACCATTATTCAAAATCCATCTTTAACGGTTGGCATTGATGATGATAAGGGGACTAATGAGGAAGTAAATGATTTTGAGTCCTTTATGAGTAACCTCAAGGGCAAATCCAAGAAGCACTTTGTTGCCCTCTTGGAACAACTTGGTGAAGCCAATGACATGATCGAGGCTCATGAAGAAACCATCTCTAAGATGGAAGGTCATAGTCGTGACTATGCCAATGAGATATCGGATCTCTCTAATGCTCTTGAGGAAGAGCGTGGGCATCGTTTGGTTCTTGAGGAGTCACAAAACGATGACCATGCCAAGTTAAAGAAAGATCTTGAACATACTCTTGTTGTGTCTCGTGTGCTTACTTCCGAGAAGGCTAAACTTGGGGTTGATCATGCTAGACTCAAGGAGGAGTTTGATGTGCTTGACAGGGCCCACAAGGTCTTGAAGGGTGCTCATGCGAACCTCAAGGAGTCTCATGCTCAACTCCAAGTTGAGCTAACCAAGGAAAAGGCCACCTTTCCTCATATGGTATTAATTCATAATGCATATGCTACTAACCCGTGTTGTGAGCATGTGCATCTTGTGGAGGAGAATGCCAAATTGAAGGATCAACTTGATAAAGGCCTTGTGACATGCATTCAAGGTGAGAAGAACCTCAACAACCTTTTGAGCAATCAAAAGGAAGTTGTGGCCAAGGAAGGAATTGGATTCGCACCCAAGTCCAAGAACAAGAAGAAGAACGACAAGACCAAACGACCTCCCCCTCTCAAGCAAACCTTTGTGAAAGAGGGAGAGGGCGCTCCTAAGGAGAAGAAGAACAATGTGAAGGGTGTTGATGTCAAAAAGGGAAACACCACCTCCCCCTCCTCCAACAAGGCCGGCGATTTTAACCCATCATATGTGTTGTGCCATGCTAGTGATGGACATGTTTATGCTAAATTTGTTGGTTCTCCTTATGAGTACATTGAGTGGTCTATTTGGGTTCCTAAGACCCTTGTTACTAACATCAAAGGACCCATTACTAAATGGGTACCTAAAACCAAGCATTGATCTCTTGTAGGTGTTTGCTTCCGGTGGGGGATCATGGTTGCTCGATAGTGGAGCAACAAATCATATGACCAGGAGCAAGGACTTGGTGGTGGACGTGCAAAAGATTCCATCTATGCCCACATTCTAAGGTATTGGGTCTTGGCAAGGTTGTCATTTCTCATGATCTAACGATTGAGAAAGTCATGCTTGTTGAGTCCCTTGCATACAATTTGATTTCCGTTCGTCAACTTGCACTCATGGGTTTTGCTACTTTCTTTGACATTGATACCGTGGCCCTCTTGTGGAGAAAGACTCTTAAAGTAGCCTTTGTTGGGCATGTTGAGAACGGTCTCTATGTGATTAACTTTTCGGAGTGACCCACTAATACCGCGACATGCCTAATGGCTAAAGTTGATGTGGGATGGCTTTGGCATCGCCATTTAGCCCATGTCAATATGAGATCTTTGCAAAGTCTTCTCAAGGGGGACCATGTCCGTGGACTAACAAATGTTAGTTTTGCCAAAGATCGTGCTTGCAGTGCTTGTATTGAAGGAAAGCTCCATGAGAAGGCTCACCCTCCCACGACCATCATCTACTCGAAGAGACCCTTGGAGCTCCTTCACATGGATCTCTTTGGGACTCCATCTTTTGATAGTCTTGGAGGTAGAAAGTATTGCTTGGTGATTGTGGATGATTATTCAAGATACACTTGGGTATACTTCTTCAAGAGGAAGAGTGAGACTCAACAAACCATCATCGAATTTGCAAATGAAGCTCAACGTCAACATAATGCAAAGATCTTGACAATCAGAAGTGACAACGGCAACGAGTTCAAAAACTACACCTTGGATGAGTTTCTTAGTGATGAGGGGATCTAGCATCAATATGCTGCTCCATATACCCCTCAACAAAATGGTGTTGCGGAGAGGAAGAACCGGACGTTGATGGATGCGGCAAGGACCATGATGGCGGAGTTCAAGTCTCCATACAACTTTTGGGCCGAAGCCTCAACACCACATGTCATGCATCCAATCGGCTCTATCTCCACAAAGGTTTGAACAAGACTCCTTATGAGATACTCACCGGCAACAAGCCCGATCTCAAGTACTTCCGGGTGTTCGGTTGTAAGTGTTTCATTCTCAAGAAAGGTGTTCGTTTGTCTAAATTTGAGGCTAGAGCTTATGAGGGCATATTTGTTGGTTATTCTACAAACTCTCATGCTTACCGTGTTCTCAACAAGTCTACCAGACTCATTGTGGAGACGTGTAACGTGGAGTTTGATGAAAATAACGGCTCCCAAGTGGAGCAAAGTGGTACTTGCGATGTAGGTGATGAAATTCCTCCCCAAGCCATAAGAAGAACGGGTATTGGTCATATTCTAGCCATTGAGGAACCCCTTGTGGCCGAAGGAGAAGGACAATGCTTCACTCAAGTGGAGCCATCACCTCCCCAAGACCCACATGCTTCCGAAGAACAAAGTGAAGGCCCTCAACCTCGTGAACAAGACCAAGGGCAAGATCAACCTCAAGATGGTGGTGAACCTCTAAATGATTCCCAAGGTCAAGTTCTCCCCCTCGAGCAAGTTCAAGATCATGAGCAAGCTCAAGATCAAGAACAAGCTCAAGCGGCGCTCAAGATAATCAAGTTAACCCTCCTCCTTCCACATCTGAGGAGGAATTAGAGTGTCGTGCCGCGAAGATTGCTTCCAAGCTCACCACCAAAGGCCATCTCATGGAAAATGTGGTTGGAAGCCTAAGAAAGGGGGTAAGCACTCGTAGACAATTAGCAAACTATTGTGAACATCACGCGTTTGTCTCTTGTGTTGAACCCCAAAAGGTCTATGAGGCGCTCGAAGACTCGGATTGGCTCAATGTCATGCATGAAGAACTCAACAACTTCGACTACAACAAGGTGTGGAGATTGGTGCCAAGGCCATCGGGGAACCACAACGTCATTGGAACCAAGTGGATTTTCAAGAACAAGCAAGATGCTCATGGGAACATCATTCGCAACAAGGCAAGATTGGTAGCACAAGGCTACTCCCAAGTCAAGGGTATCGATTACGGTGAAACCTTTGCTCCCGTTTCTCGTCTTGAATCCATACGTTTGTTGATTGCTTATGCTTCCCATCACAACTTTAAGTTGCAACAAACGGATGTGAAAAGTGCTTTTCTCAATGGTCCTATTAAGGAGTTGTTCTATGTCAAGCAACCCCCCGGGTTCGAGGATCCCTACTTCCCGGATCATGTGTATCAACTCGATAAGGCACTCTATGGCCTTAAACAAGCCCCACGTGCGTGGTATGACCACCTTACCGAGTTGTTACAAGATCATGGATTTGAGGTGGGGCAAATCGATCCCACTCTTTTTACTAAGAAGGTCAAAGGGGAGTTGTTTGTATGCCAACTATATGTTGATGATATTATCTTTGGTTCCCCTAACAAAGCTTTCAATGAGGAATTTACCGCTCTCATGACCTCCAAGTTCAAGATGTCTTCGATGGGAGAGTTGAAGTTCTTCCTTGGTTTTGATATCAAACAACAAAGAGAAGGTACCTTCATCAACCAAGCCAAATACACTCAAGACATGCTAAAAAGATTCAAGCTAAGTGATGTCAAGCCGGCTACTACGCCAATGCCCACCAAGTGCCAACTTGACATTGATCCCAATGGTAAAGCTGTGGATCAAAAGGTATATCGCTCCATGATTGGCTCCTTGCTTTACCTTTGTGCATCTAGACCGGATATCATGTTGAGTGTGGGAATGTGTGCACGGTTTCAAGCCGCACCAAAGGAAAGTCACTATGTGGCGGTCAAGCGAATCTTTCGATATTTGGCTCATACCCCAAACTTTGGCTTATGGTACCCAAGAGGGGCAAACTTCAAGCTTGAAGGATTTATGGATTCCGATTGGGCGGGAGACAAAGTGGATAGGAAGTCCACTTCCGGAGGGTGCCAATTTCTTGGGTGCTCTTTGGTGAGTTGGTCTTCCAAGAAGCAAAGTTCTGTGTCTCTCTCGTCCACCGAAGCGGAATATGTGGCGGTCGGTAGTTGTTGTGCACAACTCTTATGGATGAGGCAAACTTTAAAGGAATACGGTGTCATTTGTGACAAAGTGCCTCTTTGGTGTGATAACGAAAGTGCCATCAAGATTTCTCTCAACCCCGTGCAACACTTCAAGACGAAGCATATTGAGATTCGGTATCATTTCATCCGGGATCACATTAGGCGAGGGGAGATCGAGCTCAAGTATGTCAACACTCATGATAACCTTGCAGATATTTTCACGAAGCCCTTGGATGAAGCAAGATTTCGCGAGTTAAGGCATGAGCTAAATATCATTGATTCGAGCAATGTGACTTGTGTTGGAAATATGCCCTAGAGGCAATAATAAAAGGATTATTATTATATTTCCTTGTTCATGATAATTGTCTTTTATTCATGCTATAATTGTATTATCCAGAAATCGTAATACACATGTGAATACATAGACCATAATATGTCCCTAGTGAGCCTCTAGTTGACTAGCTCCTTGATCAACAGATAGTCATGGTTTCCTGACTATGGACATTAGATGTCAATGATAACGGGATCACATCATTAGGAGAATGATGTGATGGACAAGACCCAATCCTAAGCATAGCACAAGATCGTGTAGTTCGTTTGCTAGAGCTTTTCCAATGTCAAGTATCTTCTCCTTGGACCATAAGATCGTGTAACTCCCGGATACCGTAGGAGTGCTTTGGGTGTACCAAACGTCACAACGTAACTGGGTGACTATAAATGTGCACTACAGGTATCTCCAAAAGTGTCTGTTGGGTTGACACAGATCGAGACTGGGATTTGTCACTCTGTATGACGGAGAGGTATCTCTGGGCCCACTCGGTAATGTATCATCATAATGAGCTCAAAGTAACCAAGTGTCTGGTCACGGGATCATGCATTACGGTACGAGTAAAGTGACTTGTCGGTAACGAGATTGAATGAGGTATTGGGATACCGACGACCGAATCTCGGGCAAGTAACATACCGATTGACAAAGGGAATTCTATACGGGGTTGCTTGAATCCTCGACATCGTGGTTCATCCGATGAGATCATCGAGGAGCATGTGGGATACAACATGGGTATCCAGATCCCGTTGTTGGTTATTGACCGGAGAGCCGTCTCGGTCATGTCTACGTGTCTCCCGAACCCGTAGGGTCTACACACTTAAGGTTTGGTGATGCTAGGGTTGTAGAGATATGAGTATGCAGCAAACCAAAAGTTGTTCGGAGTCTCGGATGAGATCCCGGACGTCATGAGGAGTTCCGGAGTTGTCCGGAGGTAAAGAATTATATATAGGAAGTGTAGTTTCGGCCATCGGGAGAGTTTCGGGGGTCACGGTATTGTACCGGAACCACCGGAAGGGTCCCGGGGGTCCATCGGGTGGGGCCACCTATCCCGGAGGGCCCCGTGGGCTGAAGTGGGGAGGGGACCAGCCCCTGGTGGGCTGGTGCGCCCCCCCCCCCCCCTTGGGCCCCCCTGCGCCTAGGATTGGAAACCCTAGGGTGGGGGCGCCTCCACTTGCCTTGGGGGGCACTCCACCCCCTGGCCGCCGCCCTCCTTGGGAGATCCCATCTCCAGGGCCGGCGCCCCCCCTAGGGGGCCTATATAAAGGGGGGGAGGGCAGCCGCACCCTGAAGTCTTGGCACCTCCCTTCCCCCTTGCTACACATCCTCCTCCCGTAGTCGCTTGGCAAAGCCCTGCCGGAACTCTGTTGCATCCACCACCACGCCATCGTGCTGCTGGATCTTCATCAACCTCTCCTTCCCCCTTGCTGGATCAAGAAGGAGGAGACGTCACGCTGACCATACGTGTGTTGAACGCGGAGGTGCCGTCCGTTCGGCGCTAGGATCTCCGGTGATTTGGATCACGACGAGTACGACTCCCTCAACCCCGTTCTCTTGAACGCTTCCGCTCGCGATCTACAAGGGTATGTAGATGCACTCCCCTCTCTCGTTGCTAGATGAACTCATAGATTGATCTTGGTGAACGTAGGAATTTTTTTATTTTATGCAACGTTCCCCAACAATGGCATCATGAGCTAGGTCTATGCGTAGTTCTCTATTGCACGAGTAGAACACAAATCTGTTGTGGGCGTAGATGTTGTCAACTTTCTTGCCACTACTAGTCTTATTTTGCTTCAGCGGTATTGTGGGATGAAGCGGCCCGGACCGACCTTACACGTACGCTTACGTGAGACAGGTTCCACCGACTGACATGCACTAGTTGCATAAGGTGGCTAGCGGGTGTCTGTCTCTCCCACTTTAGTTGGAGCGGATTCGATGAAAAGGGTCCTTATGAAGGGTAAATAGAAGTTGACAAATCACGTTGTGGTTATTCGTAGGTAAGAAAACGTTCTTGCTAGAACCCTATTGCAGCCACGTAAAAGATGCAACAACAATTAGAGGACGTCTAACTTGTTTTTGCAGCAATTGCTTTGTGATGTGATATGGCCAAAAGTTGTGATGAATGATGAATGATATATTGTGATGTATGAGATCATGTTCTTGTAATAGGAATCACGACTTGCATGTCGATGAGTATGACAACCGGCAGGAGCCATAGGAGTTGTCTTAATTATTGTATGACCTGCGTGTCAATGATTTAACGCCATGTAATTACTTTACTTTATTGCTAAACCGTTAGCCATAGTAGTAGAAGTAATAGTTGGCGAGCAACTTCATGGAGACACGATGATGGAGATCATGATGGGATCATGGTCATGCCGGTGACGAAGATGATCATGGAGCCCCAAAGATGGAGATCAAAGGAGCTATATGATATTGGCCATATCATGTCACTACTATTTAATTGCATGTGATGTTTATTATGTTTATGCATCTTGTTTACTTAGAACGACGGTAGTAAATAAGATGATCCCTCATAATAATTTCAAGAAAGTGTTCCCCCTAACTGTGCACCGTTGCTAAAGTTCGTCGTTTCGAAGCACCACGTGATGATCGGGTGTGATAGATTCCTACGTTCACATACAACGGGTGTAAGACAGATTTACACATGCAAAACACTTAGGTTAACTTGACGAGCCTAGCATGTACAGACATGGCCTCGGAACACAGAGACCGAAAGGTCGAACATGAGTCGTATGGAAGATACGATCAACATGGAGATGTTCACCGATGATGACTAGTCCGTCTCACGTGATGATCGGACACGGCCTAGTCGACTCGGATCATGTAACACTTAGATGAATAGAGGGATGTCTAATCTGAGTGGGAGTTCATTAAATAATTTGATTAGATGAACTTAATTATCATGAACTTAGTCTAAAATCTTTGCAAAATATGTCTTGTAGATCAAATGGCCAACGCTCATGTCAACATGAACTTCAACGCGTTCCTAGAGAAAACCAAGCTGAAATATGATGGCAGCAACTATACGGACTGGGTCCGGAACCTGAGGATCATCCTCATAGCTGCCAAGAAAGCATATGTCCTAGAAGGACCGCTAGGTGAAGCACCCATCCCAGAGAACCAAGACGTTATGAACGCTTGGCAGTCACGTGCTGATGATTACTCCCTCGTTCAGTGCGGCATGCTTTACAGCTTAGAACCGGGGCTCCAAAAGCGTTTTGAGCAACACGGAGCATATGAGATGTTCGAGGAGCTGAAAATGGTTTTCCAAGCTCATGCCCGGGTCGAGAGATATGAAGTCTCCGACAAGTTCTATAGTTGTAAGATGGAGGAAAATAGTTCTGTCAGTGAGCACATACTCAAAATGTCTGGGTTGCACAACCGCCTGTCCCAGCTGGACATTAACCTCCCGGACGAGGCGGTCATTGACAGAATCCTTCAGTCGCTCCCACCGAGCTACAAGAGCTTTGTGATGAACTACAATATGCAGGGGATGGTGAAAACTATTCCTGAAGTATTTTCAATGCTGAAGTCAGCAGAGGTAGAAATCAAGAAGGAACATCAAGTGTTGATGGTCAATAAAACCACTAAGTTCAAGAAGGGCAAGGGTAAGAAGAACTTCAAGAAGGACGGCAAGGATGTTGCCGCACCCGGTAAGCCAGTTGCCGGGAAGAAGTCAATGAATGGACCCAAGCCTGAGACTGAGTGCTTTTATTGCAAAGGGAAGGGTCACTGGAAGCGGAACTGCCCCAAATACTTAGCGGACAAGAAGGCCGGCAACACTAAAGGTATATGTGATATACATGTAATTGATGTGTACCTTACCAGTACTCGTAGTAACTCCTGGGTATTTGATACCGGTGTCGTTGCTCATATTTGTAACTCACAGCAGGAGCTGCGGAATAAGCGGAGACTGGCGAAGGACGAGGTGACGATGCGCGTCGGGAATGGTTCCAAGGTCGATGTGATCGCCGTCGGCACGCTGCCTCTACATTTACCCACGGGATTAGTTTTAAACCTCAATAATTGTTATTTAGTGCCAAGTTTGAGCATGAACATTGTATCTGGATCTCGTTTAATACGAGATGGCTACTCATTTAAATCCGAGAATAATGGTTGTTCTATTTATATGAGAGATATGTTTTATGGTCATGCCCCGATGGTCAATGGTTTATTCTTAATGAATCTCGAACGTAATGTTACACATATTCATAGTGTGAATACCAAAAGATGTAAAGTTGATAACGATAGTCCCACATACTTGTGGCACTGCCGCCTTGGTCACATTGGTGTCAAGCGCATGAAGAAGCTCCATGCTGATGGACTTTTAGAGTCTCTCGATTATGAATCATTTGACACATGCGAACCATGCCTCATGGGCAAAATGACCAAGACTCCGTTCTCCGGAACAATGGAGCGAGCAACCAACTTATTGGAAATCATACATACTGATGTGTGTGGTCCAATGAGCGTTGAGGCTCGCGGAGGATATCGTTATGTTCTCACTCTCACTGATGACTTGAGTAGATATGGGTATGTCTACTTGATGAAACACAAGTCTGAGACCTTTGAAAAGTTCAAGGAATTTCAGAATGAGGTAGAGAATCAACGTGACCGAAAGATAAAGTTCTTACGATCAGATCATGGAGGAGAATATTTAAGTCACGAATTTGGTACGCACTTAAGGAAATGTGGAATCGTTTCACAACTCACGCCGCCTGGAACACCTCAGCGTAACGGTGTGTCCGAATGTCGTAATCGCACTCTATTGGATATGGTGCGATCTATGATGTCTCTTACCGATTTACCGCTATCATTTTGGGGATACGCTCTAGAGACAGCTACATTCACTTTAAATAGGGCTCCGTCTAAATCCTTGAGACGACACCGTATGAATTATGGTTTGGGAAGAAACCTAAGCTGTCGTTTCTAAAAGTTTGGGGATGCGATGCTTATGTCAAGAAACTTCAACCTGAAAAGCTCGAACCCAAGTCGGAAAAATGTGTCTTCATAGGATACCCTAAGGAAACCATTGGGTATACCTTCTACTTAAGATCCAAAGGCAAGATCTTTGTTGCCAAGAATGGATCCTTTCTGGAAAAAGAGTTTCTCTCGAAAGAAGTGGGAGGAAAGTAGAACTCGATGAAGTACTACCTCTTGAACTGGAAAGTAGTGCAGCTCAGGAAAATGTTCATGTGGTGCCTGCACCGACTAGAGAGGAAATTAATGATGATGATCAAGGTACTTCGGATCAAGTTGCTACTGAACTTCGTAGGTCCACAAGGACACGTTCCACACCAGAGTGGTATGGCAACCCTGTCCTGGAAATCATGTTGTTAGACAACGGTGAACCTTCGAACTATGAAGAAGCGATGGCGGGCCCAGATTCCAACAAATGGCTTGAAGCCATGCAATCCGAGATAGGATCCATGTATGAAAATGAAGTATGGACTTTGACAGACTTGCCCGATGATCGACGAGCGATAGAAAACAAATGGATCTTTAAGAAGAAGACGGACGCGATGGTAATGTTACCATCTATAAAGCTCGACTTGTCGCTAAGGGTTATCGACAAGTTCAAGGGGTTGACTACGATGAGACATTCTCTCCCGTAGCGAAGCTGAAGTCCGTCTGAATCATGTTAGCAATTGCCGCATACTATGGTTATGAGATATGGTAGATGGATGTCAAAACGGCATTCCTTAATGGACATCTTAAGGAAGAACTGTATATGATGCAACCAGAAGGTTTTGTCGATCCTAAGAATGATAACAAGGTATGCAAGCTCCAGCGATCCATTTATGGGCTGGTGCAAGCATCTCGGAGTTGGAACATTCGCTTTGATGAGATGATCAAAGCGTTTGGGTTTATGCAGACTTATGGAGAAGCCCGCGTTTACAAGAAAGTGAGTGGGAGCTCTGTAGCATTTCTCATATTATATGTAGATGACATACTTTTGATGGGAAATGATATAGAACTTTTGGACAGCATTAAGGCCTACTTGAATAAGTGTTTTTCAATGAAGGACCTTAGAGAAGCTGCTTACATATTAGGCATCAAGATCTATAGGGATAGATCGAGACGCCTCATAGGTCTTTCACAAAGCACATACCTTGATAAGATATTGAAGAAGTTCAATATGGATCAGTCCAAGAAAGGGTTCTTGCCTGTATTGCAAGGTGTGAGATTGAGCTCGGCTCAATGCCCGACCACGGCAGAAGATAAAGAAGAGATGAGTGTCATCCCCTATGCCTCAGCCATAGGATCTATTATGTATGCCATGCTGTGTACCAGACCTGATGTAAACCTTGCCGTAAGTTTGGTAGGAAGGTACCAAAGTAATCCCGGCAAGGAACACTGGACAGCGGTCAAGAATATCCTGAAGTACCTGAAAAGGACAAAGGACATGTTTCTCGTCTATGGAGGTGACGAAGAGCTCGTCGTAAAGGGTTACGTCGACGCTAGCTTCGACACAGATCTGGATGACTCTAAGTCACAAACCGGATACGTGTATATGTTGAATCGTGGAGCAGTAAGCTGGTGCAGTTGCAAGCAGAGCGTCGTGGCGGGATCTACATGTGAAGCGGAGTACATGGCAGCCTCGGAGGCAGCGCATGAAGCAATATGGATGAAGGAGTTCATCACCGACCTAGGAGTCATACCCAATGCGTCGGGGCCGATCACTCTCTTCTGTGACAACACTGGAGCTATTGCCCTTGCCAAGGAGCCCAGGTTTCACAAGAAGACCAGGCACATCAAGCGTCGTTTCAACTCCATCCGTGAAAATGTTCAAGATGGAGACATAGATATTTGCAAAGTACATACGGATCTGAATGTCGCAGATCCGTTGACTAAACCTCTTCCGCGAGCAAAACATGATCAACACCGGAACTCTATGGGTGTTCGATTCATCACAATGTAACTAGATTATTGACTCTAGTGCAAGTGGGAGACTGTTGGAAATATGCCCTAGAGGCAATAATAAAAGGATTATTATTATATTTCCTTGTTCAGGATAATTGTCTTTTATTCATGCTATAATTGTATTATCCGGAAATCATAATACACGTGTGAATACATAGACCATAATATGTCCCTAGTGAGCCTCTAGTTGACTAGCTCATTGATCAACAGATAGTCATGGTTTCTTGACTATGGACATTAGATGTCATTGATAACGGGATCACATCATTAGGAGAATGATGTGATGGACAAGACCCAATCCTAAGCATAGCACAAGATCGTGTAGTTCGTTTGCTAGAGCTTTTCCAATGTCAAGTATCTTCTCCTTGGACCATGAGATCGTGTAACTCCCGGATACCGTAGGAGTGCTTTGGGTGTACCAAACGTCACAATGTAACTGGGTGACTATAAAGGTGCACTACAGGTATCTCCGAAAGTGTCTGTTGGGTTGACACGGATCGAGACTGGGATTTGTCACTCCGTATGACGGAGAGGTATCTCTGGGCCCACTCGGTAATGCATCATCATAATGAGCTCAAAGTAACCAAGTGTCTGGTCACGGGATCATGCATTACGGTACGAGTAAAGTGACTTGCCGGTAACAAGATTGAACGAGGTATTGGGATACCGACGATCAAATCTCGGGCAAGTAACATACTGATTGACAATGGGAATTGTATACGGGGTTGCTTGAATCCTCGACATCATGGTTCATCCGATGAGATCATCGAGGAGCATGTGGGAGCCAACATGGGTATCCAGATCCCACTGTTGGTTATTGACCGGAGAGCCATCTCGGTCATGTCTACGTGTCTCCCGAACCCATAGGGTCTACACACTTAAGGTTCGGTGACGCTAGGGTTGTAGAGATATGAGTATGCAGCAAACCGAAAGTTTTTCGGAGTCTCGGATGAGATCCCGGACGTCACGAGGAGTTCCGGAGTGGTCCGGAGGTAAAGAATTATATATAGGAAGTGCAGTTTCGGCCATCGGGAGAGTTTCGGGGGTCACCGGTATTGTACCGGGACCACCGGAAGGGTCCCGGGGGTCCACCAGGTGGGGCCACCTATCCCGGAGGGCCCCGTGGGCTGAAGTGGGGAGGGTACCAGCCCCTGGTGGGCTGGTGCGCCCCCCCCCCCTTGGGCCCCCGTGCGCCTAGGGTTGGAAACCCTAGGGTGGGGGGGCGCCTCCACTTGCCTTGGGGGGCACTCCAACCCCCTGGCCGCCGCCCCCCTTGGGAGATCCCATCTCCAGGGCCGGCGCCCCCCCAGGGGGCCTATATAAAGGGGGGGAGGGAGGGAAGCCGCAACCTGAAGTCTTGGCGCCTCCCTTCCCCCTTGCTACACCTCCTCCTCCCGTAGTCGCTTGGCGAAGCCCTGCCGGAACTCTGCTGCATCCACCACCACGCTGTCGTGCTGCTGGATCTTCATCAACCTCTCCTTCCCCCTTGATGGATCAATAAGGAGGAGACGTCACACTGACCGTACGTGTGTTGAACGCGGAGGTGCCGTCCGTTCGGCGCTAGGATCTCCGGTGATTTGGATCACGACGAGTACGACTCCCTCAACCCCGTTCTCTTGAACGCTTCCGCTCGCGATCTACAAGGGTATGTAGATGCACTCCCCTCTCTCGTTGCTAGATGAACTCATAGATTGATCTTGGTGAACGTAGGAAAAATTTTATTTTATGCAACGTTCCCCAACAACTTGAACCCTTGCACACCCCACCTCACTCAACTTGTTGTCTGGTTTAGATGTAGGCATGGACATAGGGGGAGTGTTGTTCTTTCAATGAACTCTCCCTCCCCCCATCATGCATAAATTGATCTAGTCTTTCACTTTAACCATTTTTTTATGGTACTAGTGCTTCAAGGACGAGTTTTTGTCATGGGTCCAAGGTTAAAATCTTCGCGACGCCATACCTCTTGACTCAAACATAGGTGGCCTCGGCCACTGCCCTCTCTTGAAGAGGTGGGTTCTGGACCGTTGTTAGTGTGTTTGTGGCCGTGTTGGTCTTTCCTCCTTCTTGGCTGTGTTTTTTCGTTTCTTTTTGAGCTTTTGCCATATGTCTAGAGGCCTATTGGTTGCTGAGCGGTACTACCGCTGGTGGTGCGTGGTACTACCGCCCACCAGCGCGGTACTACCGCTACGAGGTGGGGGCAGGGGGAGTTTTCTTCTCCCCCATACCCATTCGCTCGCCCCTCGCTCTGTTCGTCTCTCCAGCAACTGGCACCGCGGGAGGGCTCCGGTGGATCTCCCTCTCCGGGGCGTTCCTCTCCATTTCCTTCGGTGGAGACGATCCCCACCTTGTCCTCTTGCCATGGATGCTGGTATTGCCCCCGTTCCCTCTCTCTTCTTGTCTAGATTTCCAATCTAGCATCTTAGGGGCAATAATGGTTGCATCTCTAGATTTTTGGCCAAATCTAGGCTTGAGTAGGATGGAGAAGGCATCTAGGCAGTTTGGATTGGTGGTTGGTAGAAGTATTTTTGAATATGGTAGGATGGTAGTGCCGGATCTGACCACGGCAGTAGGAAACTGTTGTTTCCCCGTCTCGAGCGGTACTACCGCTCTCTCTAGAGCGGTACTACCGCTTGGAGCGGTACTGCCGCTCACAGGTCGCGGTACTACCGCCCTCTACCAGGTTCCACCATACTCTTACCTCTCAGTGATCTTTTTGGTTGTGTTTGGTGGCTTATGCTCGTTCTTTCTGGTTGTTTGTCTGTTCTTGTGTGTGGTTCCAGGTGATGAGCTTCCTGAGCATCAGGCTCGGCGTATCAACCCCGGTCGTGCCATGTCCAAGCGTTACCGCACAACTGAGTCTGCAGGAGGTTCCTCAAGTGCTCCACCTCCACCTCAACTCAAAAAGAAGTCTATTGTCAAGCCGAAGCAATCTGGCAAAACCGTGCCAGAAATGCAACCTAAGGAGTTCTGGGCAAGGCGTCGCCCCAACCCCTATGAGGCAGACCAAGATCCCACTTTGGTCAACCATCCATTCTGGAACAGGTTTCAGTTTGCCATCTTCTTTGATGTACTCAAAGCCAAGAAGAACCTCTTTATTAACGTGCACTCCATCGACACCGACCATATGGAGAAGGATCCTGAATACTTTGGTGAAGCTCTTCAGATGTGCACTCAACTGAACATTCTTAGGGTCATGCAATTCAACAAAGATTATGATGCTCATATTGTGGCCCAATTCTATGCCACGGTTCATCTCGGGACTGATGAGGATAGGACACTGACTCGGATGACCAATGGCAAGTTGCTTTCAGTCAAGTGGAAGGCGTTCATGGAGTTGATTGGGGTGGGAGATCAAGGGCTTGCGTCTCCTGTCGGTTTTTTCCCACACCGCAACACCACCTCCACTCACAAGCAAGCTCTATGGCCCTACTGCACTTTGAAGATCAACCCTGAGACGAAGAAGGAAACGTATGAGCTGCCTGCCTTTCTGGACATTCTTTACCGTGTCTTCCGTGAGACTCTTTTCCCTCGCATCGGGAATCTGGATAGGTTCATTCTTATCTCGTGGACATGCTTCTCTTCTGCCAGTGTGAGAAAGGAACAAAACACAGGAGAGTCCCTGGATATCTCTCATGTTATGTGGTCTGAGCTTTTATCTGCTATCTCCGAGCGCAAGTGCCCGATTTATGGTCTGTTCATCATGCTACTTATTGAGAATGCCTGGGATCGTGTCTATCCCAAGGTGATGCTAGAGACTGGAGAGTTCGTTTCTCACAACATCAAGCGTCTGAGGAAGAAGGACAACTAGGGCACTCAGGTCCCTAAATCTAGAGGTCCTTCATCTGCTACTGCCATGGAGACCGAGGAGGACGCTGAGGCTGAGGCTAAGGATGATGATGATGACCATGTGCCTTCTGTGGCAGAGCCCTCTAGGGCAAAGTAGCTCAAGCTCAAGATGAAGAAGCTGTTCTGCATGGAGTCTCACGGTCAGTACATGACTCATGTGGCTGAGAAGAAGGCCCGAGGTCGCCACAAGTAGCTCATGCGTCAGTTGGGTGCCACCGTTAACAGTGGATCTGAGGACCAGCTTACTGAGGAGGAGGAGTGGATTCAGCAGCACTGCCCGTGGACCGATTCTGATGCCGAGCACTTCCCGACCGACGACGGTGGCGCAGACGATCCTGCTGAGATATGATATTTGAGTCCCTCTCCTGCTATCACCTGGAGCCATAGCAACACTCCCTCTCCTTTTTGGTGTCTTGATGCCAAAGGGGAGAGAGTTTAGGGATTTGTGTTTTGTGTCTTCCGTCTTCTGTGTTTGTGTTCTCTCGTAGTTTGCTTTGTTTGGTTTGTGTCAGTGAGACCTAAGTTCCAGTCATATGGTGTGAGACATATGCTACCTTATCTTTCCAGTATCATTATCTATGTCACTATCTAGCTTGAGTTGCATGCTTATCCTGTTATCTATGTTGCTCTCATATACCCTGCTTAGGTGGTTGGTCTCTAAAATGTAGGGGGGGCATTGATCCTAGTATGTGTGCCGTGCAGTCCAAAGCACTTATCTAGATAGCACACATCTAGGGGGAGCCCATCTACATTTTAGGACGGTGGGGTTTTGTGCTTATCCTATATCTTTCCTGATTGTGCAAATCCCATATCGTCATCAATCCACCAAAAGGGGGGAGATTGTAAGGGCATATTTATCCCCAAGATGTTTTGGTGATTGATGATAATTCTTTTGCGGACTAATCGTGTGCATTGAGTTCTTTCAGAGATTCATCCTTTGGCACGAGACGATTACCTCCCCTCGGTGTTTTATTCAAGACGGTGTAGCTCCTTCGTTTCTCTGTTGGTGGACTAGTTTCGTAGGAGTCACCGTACTATCAAGAGGGGATCCGCTTTGGTAAGGCTAGGGTGGAATCAACACGTACACATCCTTATCACACCCGATGTTTCTTTCCACTTCATTGGAGCTACCTTTCCTATCTGTGCCTGCCTTGTCCTGTCCCAGCAGTAGTACCGCGGTCCTCAGTGGTAGTACCGCCGAAGCACGTCAAGCGGTAGTACCGCTCCCCGAGCGGTAGTACCGCTTGCGGTCTTCGGCCGTAGTACTGCAGTGGTTCCGGGCTACTACCGCCTCGACTCGAGACCGCTGTTAGTTTTACGGTACTAGTAGCGGCAGTAGTGGCGGTAGTACCACTCCAAGCGGTAGTACCACCAATACTTCCGCGGTAGTACCGCTCTGGGGCCAGGACCCTGTTGGAAATATGCCCTAGAGGCAATAATAAAAGTATTATTATTATATTTCCTTGTTCATGATAATTGTCTTTTATTCATGCTATAACTGTATTATCCGGAAATCGTAATACACGTGTGAATACATAGACCACAATATGTCCCTAGTGAGCCTCTAGTTGACTAGCTCGTTGTGATCAACAGATAGTCATGGTTTCCTGGCTATGGACATTGGATGTCGTTGATAACGGGATCACATCATTAGGAGAATGATGTGATGGACAAGACCCAATCCTAAGCCTAGCACAAAAGATCGTGTAGTTCATTTGCTAGAGCTTTGCCAATGTCAAGTATCTCTTCCTTCGACCATGAGAGCGTGTAACTCCTGGATACCGTAGGAGTGCTTTGGGTGTATCAAACGTCACAACGTAACTGGGTGACTATAAAGGTGCACTACAGGTATCTCCGAAAGTATCTATTGTTTTATGCGGATCGAGACTGGGATTTGTCACTCCGTGTAAACGGAGAGGTATCTCTGGGCCCACTCGGTAGGACATCATCATATGCGCAATGTGACCAAGGAGTTGATCACGGGATGATGTGTTACGGAACGAGTAAAGTGACTTGCCGGTAACGAGATTGAACAAGGTATTGGATACCGACGATCGAATCTCGGGCAAGTAACATACCGATAGACAAAGGGAATTGAATACGGGATTGATTAAGTCCTTGACATCGTGGTTCATCCGATGAGATCATCGTGGAACATGTGGGAGCCATCATGGGTATCCAGATCCCGCTGTTGGTTATTGACCGGAGAACGTCTCGGTCATGTCTACATGTCTCCCGAACCCGTAGGGTCTACACACTTAAGGTTCGATGACGCTAGGGTTATAAAGGAAGTTTGTATGTGGTTACCGAATGTTGTTCGAAGTCCCGGATGAGATCCCGGACGTCACGAGGAGTTCCGGAATGGTCCGGAGGTAAAGATTTATATATGGGAAGTCCTATTTTGGCCACCGGAAAATGTTCGGGATTTTTCGGTATTGTACCGGGAAGGTTCTAGAAGGTTCCGGAGTGGGGCCCACCTGCATGGGGGGACCCACATGGACGTGGGTAGTGGGGGCAAGGCCCCACACCCCTGGTCAAGGCGCACCAAGATCCCCCCTTAGAAGGAATAAGATCATATCCCGAAGGGATAAGATCAAGATCCCTAAAAAGGGGGGATAACAATCGGTGGGGAAGGAAATAATGAGATTTCTTTCCTCCCACCTTGGCCAACGCCCCAATGGACTTGGAGGGCAAGAAACCAGCCCCTCCACCCCTATATATAGTGGGGAGGCGCATGGGAGCTATACACGAAGTTCTGGCGCAGCCCTCCCCCTCTCACAAGTACTCCTCCTCTCCCGCGGTGCTTGGCGAAGCCCTGCAGGATTGCCACGCTCCTCCACCACCACCACGCCGTTGTGCTGCTGCTGGATGGAGTCTTCCTCAACCTCTCCCTCTCTCCTTGCTGGATCAAGGCTTGGGAGACGTCACCGGGCTGTACGTGTGTTGAACGCGGAGGTGCCGTGCGTTCGGCACTTGATCATCGGTGATTTGAATCACGACGAGTACGACTCCATCAACCCCGTTCACTTGAACGCTTCCGCTTAGCGATCTACAAGGGTATGTAGATGCACTCTCTTTCTACTCGTTGCTGGTCTCTCCATAGATAGATCTTGGTGACACGTAGGAAAATTTTGAATTTCTGCTACGTTCCCCAACAGTGGCATCATGAGCTAGGTCTATTGCGTAGATTCTTTGCACGAGTAGAACACAAAGTAGTTGTGGGCGTTGATGTTGTTCAATATGCTTACCGTTACTAGTCCAATCTTGTTTCGACGGTATTGTGGGATGAAGCGGCCCGGACCGACCTTACACGTACTCTTACGTGAGACAGGTTCCACCGATTGACATGCACTTGGTGCATAAGGTGGCTAGCGGGTGCCAGTCTCTCCCACTTTAGTCGGAACGGATTCGATGAAAAGGGTCCTTATGAAGGGTAAATAGCAATTGGCATATCACGTTGTGGTTTTGCGTAGGTAAGAAACGTTCTTGCTAGAAACCCATAGCAGCCACGTAAAACATGCAAACAACAATTAGAGGACGTCTAACTTGTTTTTGCAGGGTATGCTTTGTGATGTGATATGGCCAACAAGAATGTGATGAATATATGTGATGTATGAGATTGATCATGTTCTTGTAATAGGATTCACGACTTGCATGTCGATGAGTATGACAACCGGCAGGAGCCATAGGAGTTGTCTTAATTTATTGTATGACCTGCGTGTCATTGAACAACGCCATGTAATTACTTTACTTTATTGCTAAACGCGTTAGCCATAGAAGTAGAAGTAGTCGTTGGCGTGACAACTTCATGAAGACACGATGATGGAGATCATGATGATGGAGATCATGGTGTCATGCCGGTGACGATGATGATCATGGAGCCCCGAAGATGAAGATCAAAAGGAGCAAAATGATATTGGCCATATCATGTCACTATTTGATTGCATGTTATGTTTATCATGTTTATGCATCTTGTTTACTTAGGACGACGGTAGTAAATAAGATGATCCCTTACAAAATTTCAAGAAGTGTTCTCCCCTAACTGTGCACCGTTGCTACAGTTCGTCGCTTCTAAGCACCACGTGATGATCGGGTGTGATGGATTCTTACGTTCACATACAACGGGTGTAAGACAGTTTTACACAGCGAAAACACTTAGGGTTAACTTGACGAGCCTAGCATGTGCAGACATGGCCTCGGAACACGGAGACCGAAAGGTCAAGCATGAGTCGTATAGTAGATACGATCAACATGAAGATGTTCACCGATGATGACTAGTCCGTCTCACGTGATGATCGGACACGGCCTAGTTGACTCGGATCATGTAATCACTTAGATGACCAGAGGGATGTCTATCTGAGTGGGAGTTCATAAGATGAACTTAATTATCTTGAACATAGTCAAAAGACCTTTTGCAAATTATGTCGTAGCTCGCGCTTTAGTTCTACTGTTTTAGACATGTTCCTAGAGAAAATATAGTTGAAAGTTGACAGTAGCGATTATGAGGACAGTAGAAAGCTTATGTCCTTAATGCACCACTCAGTGTGCTGAACCCCAAACCTCGTCTGTGGATGTTGTGAACATCAGACATGCACGTTTTGATAACTACGTGATAGTTCAGTTAAATGGTTTAGAGTTGAGGCACCAAAGACGTTTTCGAAATGTCGCGGAACATATGAGATGTTTCGAGGGCTGAAATTGGGATTTCAGGCTCGTGCCCACGTCAAGAGGTATAAGACCTCCGACGATTTTCTTAGCCTGCAAACTAACGGAGAAAAGCTCAATCGTTGAGCTTGTGCTCAGATTGTCTGAGTGCAACAATCACTTGAATCGAGTGGGAGTTGATCTTCCATATGAGATAGTGATGTTTCTCCAAAGTCATTGCCACCAAGCTGCTAGAGCTTTGTGATGAACTATAACATATCAGGGATAGATATGATGATCCTTGAGGTAGTCACGATGTTTGACACCGCGAAAGTAGAAATCAAGAAGGAGCATCAATTGTTGATGGTTGGTGAAACCACTAGTTTCAAGAAGGGCAAGGGCTAGAAGGGATACTTCATGAAACGGCAAATCAGCTGCTGCTCTAGTGAAGAAACCCAAGGTTGAACCCAAACCCGAGACTAAGTGCTTCAGTAATAAGGGGAACAACCACTGGAGCAGAATTACCCTAGATACTTGGTAGATGAGAAGGCTGGCAAGGTCGATAGAAGTATATTGGATATACATTATGTTAATGTGTACTTTACTAGTATTCCTAGTAGCACCAGGGTATTAGATACCGGTTCGGTTGCTAAGTGTTAGTAACTCGAAATAAAGGCTACGAAATAAACGGAGATTAGCTAAAGGTGAGCTGACGATATGTGTTGGAAGTGTTTCCAATGTTGATATGATCAAGCATCGCACGCTCCCTCTACCATCGAGATTAGTGTTTGCGTTGAGCATAGACATGATTGGATTATGTCTATCGCAATACGGTTATTCATTTAAGGAGAATAATGGTTACTCTGTTTATTTGAATAATACCTTGAATGGTCTTGCACCTAAAATGAATGGTTTATTGAATCTCGATCGTAGTGATACACATGTTCATGCCAAAAGATAGTAATGATAGTACCACTTACTTGTGGCACTGCCATGTAAGTCATAATGGTATAAAACGCATGAAGAAGCTCCATGTTGATGGATCTTTGGACTCACTCGTTTTTGAAAAGTTTGAGACATGCGAACCATGTCTATTGGTGTATATGCATGAAGAAACTCCATGCAAATGGATCGTTCGGACTCACTTGATTTTGAATCACTTGAGATATGCAAATCATACCACATGGGCAAGATGACTGAAAAGCCTCATTTTCAGTAAGATGGAACAAGATAGCAACTTGTTGGAAGTAACACATTTTGATGTGTGCAGTCGAATGAGTGCTGAGGCATGCAGTGAATATCATTATGTTCTTACTTCACAGGTGATTCGAGTAAATGTTGAGTATATTTACTTGATGAAACACAAGTCTGAATTATTGAATGGTTCAAGTAATTTCAGAGTGAAGTAGCAGATCATTGTGACAAGAGGATAAAATGTCTATGATATGATCATAGAGATGAATATCTGAGTTACGAGTTTTGGCACACAATTAAGACATTGTGGAAATTGTTTCGTAATTAATACCGCCTGGAACACCATAATGTGATGGTGTGTCCGAACATCATAGTTGCACCCTATTGGATATGGTGCGTACCATGATGTCTCTTATCGAATTACCACTATCGTTCATGGGTTAGGCATTAGAGACAACCACATTCACTTTAAATAGGGCACCACGTAATTCCGATGAGATGACACCGTATGAATTATGGTTTAGAGAAACCTAAGTTGTCGTTTCTTAAAAGTTTGGGGCTGCGACGCTTATATGAAAAAGTTTCAGGTTGATAAGCTCGAACCCAAAGCGGATAAAATGCATCTTCATAGGAAACCCAAAACAGTTGGGTATACCTCCTAATTCAGATCCGAAAGCAATATGGATTGTTTCTAGAATCGGGTCCTTTCTCGAGGAAAAGTTTCTCTCGAAAGAATTGAGTGGGAGGATGGTGGAGACTTGATGAGGTTATTGAACCGTCTCTTCAACTAGTGTGTGACAGGGCACAGGGAGTTGTTCCTGTGGCACCTACACCAATTGAAGTGGAAGCTTATGATATTGATCATGAAACTTCGGATCAAGTCACTCCCAAACCTCGTAGGATGACAAGGATGCGTACTACTTCAGAGTGGTACGTAATCCTGTCTTGAAGGTCATGTTGCTAGACAACAATGAACCTACGAGCTATGGAGAAGCGATGGTGGGCCCGGATTCCGATAAATGGCTTGAGGCCATAAAATCCGAGAGAGGATCCATGTATGAAAACAAAGTGTAGACTTTGGCAGAACGGCTCGATGGTCGTAAGGCTAATGAGTACAGATGGATTTCAAAAGGAAGACGGACAATGATGGTAAATGTCACCATTAAGAAAGCTCGACTTGTCGTTAAGATGTTTTCCGACAAGTTCAAGGAGTTGACTACGATGAGATTTTCTCACTCGTAGCGATGCTAAGAGTCTGTTGGAATTATATTAGCGATTACTGCATTATTTATGAAATCTTGCAGATAGGATGTCAAAACATTGTTTCCTCGACGATTTTAATGAGGAAAGGTTGTATGTGATACAACCGGAAGGTTTTGTCAATCCCGAAAGATGCTAATAAGTATGCAAAGCTCCAGCAATCCTTCTAAGGACTGGAGTGAGCATCTCGGAGTTGGAATGTATGCTTTGATGATGATCAAAAAAATTTGGGTTTGTACAAAGTTTATGAGAAACTTGTATTTCCAAAGAAGTGAGTGGGAGCACTATAGAATTTCTGATGAGTATATGTTGTTGACATATTGTTGATCAGAAATGACGTAGAATTTCTGGAAAGCATATAGGGTTATTTTGAAAGTGTTTTTCAATGGAAAGCCTGGATTAAGCTACTTGAACATTGAGCATCAAGATCTATAAGGATAGATCAAAATGCTTAATAATACTTTCAAATGAGCACATACCTTGACATGATCTTGAAGGTGTTCAAGATGGATCAGTCAAAGAAGGAGTTCTTGCCTGAGTTGTAAGGTACGAAGTTAAGACTTAAAGCTCGACCACGGCAGAATAGAGAGAAAGGACGAAGGTCGTCCCCTATGCTTAAGACATAGGCTCTACAGTATGCTATGCTGTGTACCGCACCTGAAGTGTGCCTTGCCATGAGTCAGTCAAGGGGTACAAGAGTGATCCAAGAATGGCTCACAGGACAGCGGTCAAAGTTATCCTTAGTAACTAGTGGACTAAGGAATTTTCTCGATTATGGAGGTGGTAAAAGAGTTCGTCGTAAAGGTTACGACGATGCAAGCTTGACACCTATCCGGATAGCTCTGAGTAGAGAGACCGGATACATATAATGGAGCAATAATTTAGAATAGCTCCAAGTAGAACAGTTGTTTGGAATAGCTCCAAATAGAGCGTGGTAGCTGCATCTAGGAGATGACATAGAGATTTGTAAAGCACACACGGATCTGAAAGGTTCAGACCCGTTGACTAAAACCTCTCTCACAAGCAACATGATCAAACATAAAACTCATTGAGTGTTAATCACATAGTGATGTGAACTAGACTACTGACTCTAGTAAACTCTTGGGTATTAGTCACATGGCGATGTGACCTGTGAGTGTTAATCACATGGCGATGTGAACTAGATTATTGACTCTAGTGCAAGTGGGAGACTGTTGGAAATATGCCCTAGAGGCAATAATAAAAGTATTATTATTATATTTCCTTGTTCATGATAATTGTCTTTTATTCATGCTATAACTGTATTATCCGGAAATCGTAATACACGTGTGAATACATAGACCACAATATGTCCCTAGTGAGCCTCTAGTTGACTAGCTCGTTGTGATCAACAGATAGTCATGGTTTCCTGGCTATGGACATTGGATGTCGTTGATAACGGGATCACATCATTAGGAGAATGATGTGATGGACAAGACCCAATCCTAAGCCTAGCACAAAAGATCGTGTAGTTCATTTGCTAGAGCTTTGCCAATGTCAAGTATCTCTTCCTTCGACCATGAGAGCGTGTAACTCCTGGATACCGTAGGAGTGCTTTGGGTGTATCAAACATCACAACGTAACTGGGTGACTATAAAGGTGCACTACAGGTATCTCCGAAAGTATCTATTGTTTTATGCGGATCGAGACTGGGATTTGTCACTCCGTGTAAACGGAGAGGTATCTCTGGGCCCACTCGGTAGGACATCATCATATGCGCAATGTGACCAAGGAGTTGATCACGGGATGATGTGTTACGGAACGAGTAAAGTGACTTGCCGGTAACGAGATTGAACAAGGTATTGGATACCGACGATCGAATCTCGGGCAAGTAACATACCGATAGACAAAGGGAATTGAATACGGGATTGATTAAGTCCTTGACATCGTGGTTCATCCGATGAGATCATCGTGGAACATGTGGGAGCCATCATGGGTATCCAGATCCCGCTGTTGGTTATTGACCGGAGAATGTCTCGGTCATGTCTACATGTCTCCCGAACCCGTAGGGTCTACACACTTAAGGTTCGATGACGCTAGGGTTATAAAGGAAGTTTGTATGTGGTTACCGAATGTTGTTCGGAGTCCCGGATGAGATCCCGGACGTCACGAGGAGTTCCGGAATGGTCCGGAGGTAAAGATTTATATATGGGAAGTCCTGTTTTGGTCACCGGAAAAGTTTCGGGCGATATCGGTATTGTACCGGGACCACCGGGAGGGTCCCGGGGGTCCACCAAGTGGGGCCACCGGCCCCGGAGGCTTGCTTGGGCCTAGAGTGGAAAGGGACCAGCCCCAGAGTGGGCTGGTGCGCCTCCCACCCTTGCCCAAGGCGCAGCTAGGAGGGGAGAGGGGAAACCCTAGGGCAGATGGGCCCTAAGGCCCATGCTCCCTGCGCCTCCCTCTCCTCCCCCTCCTGGCCGCCGCCCCCTTTGCCATCTGGAGGCTGGCCGCACCCCTTGGGGTGGGAAACCCTAAAGGGGGCGCAGCCCCCTTCTCCCCTATATAAATAGAGGCCTGGGGCTGCCCATAACACATGAGAACTTCTCCTCTCGTTGGTGCAGCCCTGCCTCTCCTCCTCCTCTTCTCCCGTGGTACTTGGCGAAGCCCTGCTGGATTGCCACGCTCCTCCATCACCACCACGCCGTTGTGCTGCTGTTGGATGGAGTCTTCCTCAACCTCTCCCTCTCTCCTTGCTGGATCAAGGCGTGGGAGACGTCACCGGGCTGTACGTGTGTTGAACGCGGAGGTGCCGTGCGTTCGGCACTTGATCATCGGTGATTTGAATCACGACGAGTACGACTCCATCAACCCCGTTCACTTGAACGCTTCCGCTTAGCGATCTACAAGGGTATGTAGATGCACTCTCTTTCTACTCGTTGCTGGTCTCTCCATAGATAGATCTTGGTGTTTCGTAGGAAAATTTTTGAATTTCTGCTACGTTCCCCAACAGTGGTATCAGAGCTAGGTCTATTGCGTAGATTCTTTGCACGAGTAGAACACAAAGTAGTTGTGGGCGTTGATGTTGTTCAATATGCTTACCGTTACTAGTCCAATCTTGTTTCGACGGTATTGTGGGATGAAGCGGCCCGGACCGACCTTACACGTACTCTTACGTGAGACAGGTTCCACCGATTGACATGCACTTGGTGCATAAGGTGGCTAGCGGGTGCCAGTCTCTCCCACTTTAGTCGGAACGGATTCGATGAAAAGGGTCCTTATGAAGGGTAAATAGCAATTGGCATATCACGTTGTGGTCTTGCGTAGGTAAGAAACGTTCTTGCTAGAAACCCATAGCAGCCACGTAAAACATGCAAACAACAATTAGAGGACGTCTAACTTGTTTTTGCAGGGTATGCTTTGTGATGTGATATGGCCAACAAGAATGTGGTGAATAATATGTGATGTATGAGATTGATCATGTTCTTGTAATAGGATTCACGACTTGCATGTCGATGAGTATGACAACCGGCAGGAGCCATAGGAGTTGTCTTTATTTTTGTATGACCTGCGTGTCATTGAAGAACGCCATGTAACTTACTTTACTTTATTGCTAAACGCGTTAGCCATAGAAGTAGAAGTAGTCGTTGGCGTGACAACTTCATGAAGACACGATGATGGAGATCATGATGATGAAGATCATGGTGTCATGCCGGTGACGATGATGATCATGGAGCCCCGAAGATGAAGATCAAAAGGAGCAAAATGATATTGGCCATATCATGTCACTATTTGATTGCATGTGATGTTTATCATGTTTATGCATCTTGTTTACTTAGGACGACGGTAGTAAATAAGATGATCCCTTACAAAATTTCAAGAAGTGTTCTCCCCTAACTGTGCACCGTTGCTACAGTTCGTCGCTTCTAAGCACCACGTGATGATCGGGTGTGATGGATTCTTACGTTCACATACAACGGGTGTAAGACAGTTTTACACAGCGAAAACACTTAGGGTTAACTTGACGAGCCTAGCATGTGCAGACATGGCCTCGGAACACGGAGACCGAAAGGTCAAGCATGAGTCGTATAGTAGATACGATCAACATGAAGATGTTCACCGATGATGACTAGTCCGTCTCACGTGATGATCGGACACGGCCTAGTTGACTCGGATCATGTAATCACTTAGATGACCAGAGGGATGTCTATCTGAGTGGGAGTTCATAAGATGAACTTAATTATCTTGAACATAGTCAAAAGACCTTTTGCAAATTATGTCGTAGCTCGCGCTTTAGTTCTACTGTTTTAGACATGTTCCTAGAGAAAATATAGTTGAAAGTTGACAGTAGCGATTATGAGGACAGTAGAAAGCTTATGTCCTTAATGCACCACTCAGTGTGCTGAACCCCAAACCTCGTCTGTGGATGTTGTGAACATCAGACATGCACGTTTTGATAACTACGTGATAGTTCAGTTAAATGGTTTAGAGTTGAGGCACCAAAGACGTTTTCGAAATGTCGCGGAACATATGAGATGTTTCGAGGGCTGAAATTGGGATTTCAGGCTCGTGCCCACGTCAAGAGGTATAAGACCTCCGACGATTTTCTTAGCCTGCAAACTAACGGAGAAAAGCTCAATCGTTGAGCTTGTGCTCAGATTGTCTGAGTGCAACAATCACTTGAATCGAGTGGGAGTTGATCTTCCATATGAGATAGTGATGTTTCTCCAAAGTCATTGCCACCAAGCTGCTAGAGCTTTGTGATGAACTATAACATATCAGGGATAGATATGATGATCCTTGAGGTAGTCACGATGTTTGACACCGCGAAAGTAGAAATCAAGAAGGAGCATCAATTGTTGATGGTTGGTGAAACCACTAGTTTCAAGAAGGGCAAGGGCTAGAAGGGATACTTCATGAAACGGCAAATCAGCTGCTGCTCTAGTGAAGAAACCCAAGGTTGAACCCAAACCCGAGACTAAGTGCTTCAGTAATAAGGGGAACAACCACTGGAGCAGAATTACCCTAGATACTTGGTAGATGAGAAGGCTGGCAAGGTCGATAGAAGTATATTGGATATACATTATGTTAATGTGTACTTTACTAGTATTCCTAGTAGCACCAGGGTATTAGATACCGGTTCGGTTGCTAAGTGTTAGTAACTCGAAATAAAAGCTACGGAATAAACGGAGACTAGCTAAAGGTGAGCTGACGATATATGTTGGAAGTGTTTCCAAGGTTGATATGATCAAGCATCGCACGCTCCCTCTACTACCAAGATTGGTGTTTGCGTTGAGCATAGACATGATTGGATTATGTCTATCGCAATACGGTTATTCATTTAAGGAGAATAATGGTTACTCTATTTTTGAATAATACCTTCAATGGTCTTGCACCTAAAGGAATGGTTTATTGAATCTCGGTCGTAGTGATACACATTTTCATGCCAAAAGATATAAGATAGTAATGATAGTACCACTTACTTGTGGCACTGCCATGTAAGTCATAATGGTATAAAACGCATGAAGAAGCTCCATGTTGATGGATCTTTGGACTCACTCGTTTTTGAAAAGTTTGAGACATGCGAACCATGTCTATTGGTGTATATGCATGAAGAAACTCCATGCAAATGGATCGTTCGGACTCACTTGATTTTGAATCACTTGAGATATGCAAATCATACCACATGGGCAAGATGACTGAAAAGCCTCATTTTTAGTAAGATGGAACAAGATAGCAACTTGTTGGAAGTAACACATTTTGATGTGTGCAGTCGAATGAGTGCTGAGGCATGCAGTGAATATCATTATGTTCTTACTTCACAGATGATTCGAGTAAATGTTGAGTATATTTACTTGATGAAACACAAGTCTGAATTATTGAATGGTTCAAGTAATTTCAGAGTGAAGTAGCAGATCATTGTGACAAGAGGATAAAATGTCTATGATATGATCATAGAGATGAATATCTGAGTTACGAGTTTTGGCACACAATTAAGACATTGTGGAAATTGTTTCGCAATTAATACCGCCTGGAACACCATAATGTGATGGTGTGTCTGAACATCATAGTTGCACCCTATTGGATATGGTGCGTACCATGATGTCTCTTATCGAATTACCACTATCGTTCATGGCTTAGGCATTAGAGACAACCACATTCACTTTAAATAGGGCACCACATAATTCCGATGAGATGACACCGTATGAATTATGGTTTAGAGAAACCTAAGTTGTCGTTTCTTAAAAGTTTGGGGCTGCGACGCTTATATGAAAAAGTTTCAGGTTGATAAGCTCGAACCCAAAGCGGATAAAATGCATCTTCATAGGAAACCCAAAACAGTTGGGTATACCTCCTAATTCAGATCCGAAAGCAATATGGATTGTTTCTAGAATCGGGACCTTTCTCGAGGAAAAGTTTCTCTCGAAAGAATTGAGTGGGAGGATGGTGGAGACTTTATGAGGTTATTGAACCGTCTCTTCAACTAGTGTGTGACAGGGCACAGGGAGTTGTTCCTGTGGCACCTACACCAATTGAAGTGGAAGCTTATGATATTGATCATGAAACTTCGGATCAAGTCACTCACAAACCTCGTAGGATGACAAGGATGCGTACTACTTCAGAGTGGTACGTAATCCTGTCTTGAAGGTCATGTTGCTAGACAACAATGAACCTACGAGCTATGGAGAAGCGATGGTGGGCCCGGATTCCGATAAATGGCTTGAGGCCATAAAAATCCGAGAGAGGATCCATGTATGAAAACAAAGTGTAGACTTTGGCAGAACGGCTCGATGGTCGTAAGGCTAATGAGTACAGATGGATTTCAAAAGGAAGACGGACAATGATGGTAAATGTCACCATTAAGAAAGCTCGACTTGTCGTTAAGATGTTTTCCGACAAGTTCAAGGAGTTGACTACGATGAGATTTTCTCACTCGTAGCGATGCTAAGAGTCTGTTGGAATTATATTAGCGATTACTGCATTATTTATGAAATCTTGCAGATAGGATGTCAAAACATTGTTTCCTCGATGATTTT